>NW_025533956.1:190000-331765 GCF_020615455.1 Coregonus clupeaformis
CTCTAAGAGCTTTGCACGCTTGGATTGTACAATATTTGCACATTATTATTTTTTAAATATTTCTAGCTCTGTCAAGTTGATCATTGCTAGACAGAAATGTTCAAGACTTGCCATAGATTTTCAAGGCGATTTAAGTCAAAACTACAACTAGGCCACTCAGGAACATTCAATGTCGTCTTGGAAAGCAACTCCAGTGTGTATTTGGCCTTGTGTTGAATTTGTCTACCAGTATCTGTTGGAAAGCAGACTGAACCAGGTTTTCCTCTAGGATGTTGCATGTGCTTAGCTCTATTCCGTTTCTTTTTATCCTAAAAAAACTCCCTAGTCCTTGCCGATGACAAGCATACCCATAACATGATGCTGCCACATCCATGCTTGAAAATATGAAGAGTGATACTCAGTGATGTGTTGTGTTGGATTTGCCCCAAACATAGCGCTTTGTATTCAGGACATAAAGTTAATTGCTTTGCCACATTTTTTGCAGTATTACTTTAGTGCAAAAAAGGATGCATGTTTTGGAATATTTTTGTTCTGTACAGACTTCCTTCTTTTCACGCTGTCGTTTAAGTTAATATTGTGGAGTAACTACAATATTGTTGATCCATCCTCAGTTTTCTCCTATCACAGCCATTAACTGTTTTAAAGTCACCATTGGCCTCATGGTGAAATCCCTGAGTGGTTTCCTTCTTCTCCGGTAACTGAGTTAGGAAGGACACATGTATCTTTGTATTGACTGGGTGTATTGATACACCATCCAAAGTGTAATTAATAACTTCACCATGCTCAAAGGGATATTCAGTGTCTGCTTTTTTATCTTTACCCCATCTACCAATAGGTGCGAGGCATTGGAAAACCTCCCTGGTCTTTGTGGTTGAACCTGTGTTTGAAATTCACTGCTCGACTGAGGGACCTTACAGATAATTGTATGTGTGGGGTACAGAGATGAGGTAGTCATTCAAAAATCATGTTAAACACTATTATTGCACACAGAGTCCATGCAACATATTAAGCAAATTTCTACTCCTGAAAATATTTAGGCTTGCCATAACAAAGGGCTTGAATACCTAATGATAATGACTCAAGCCATTTCAGCTTTTCATTTTTAATGTCTAAAAACATAATTCCACTTTGACATTATGGGGTATTGTGTGTAGGCCAGTGACACAAAATGTAAATTTAATCAATTTTAATTTCAGGCTGTAACACAACAAAATGTGGAAAAAGTCAAGGGGTGTGAATACTTTCTCAAAGCACTGTACCTCTAAACAACTACAGAGACAGGCCTGACATCGTAAAGGAAAGGCATGAAGAGATTCATGTGGGATCTGGTCAGGTTATGTGGTATGAGATGTTATGTCATATCTATGTCAGCACTATGTGGGCCTTACGACAGGCCATTGCAAATATGGTTAAGTGCCATCTTCAAGGTCATTTAGGCTGAAGTGACTGAGACCATTCTATTCATTTCCTCACTGTTCCCTCTCCTCTTCCCCCCTCCCCTCCTCCTCCTCCTCTCTGTAATCAACTCTGCGTCCTTCTGGTCTGCCACAGGGCTGACTGATTGGTCAGGGCTTCTGGCAGGTGGCCAATGATGTCTCTGCTACAACAGCATCACTGTCACAGGGATCATTCAATAATCACTCATCATTGCTGTCTGACCCTTTCCTCTCGCCCCTGTCTCCATCTTTTTCTCTACTCCTTCCTCGCCTAACCTTCTCTCACTCTGTTCTCCCTACCTCTTTCCATATTCTCTCTCTCTCTCTGTTCTCCCTACCTCTTTCCATATTCTCTCTCTCTCTCTCCGTTCTCCCTACCTCTTTCCATATTCTCTCTCTCTCTCTCCGTTCTCTCTCCGTTCTCCCTACCTCTTTCCATATTCTCTCTCTCTGTGTTCTCCCTATCTCTTTCCATATTCTCTCTCTCTCTCTGTTCTCCCTACCTCTTTCCATATTCTCTCTCTCTCTCTCTCTCTGTTCTCCCTACCTCTTTCCATATTCTCTCTCTCTCTCTCTGTTCTCCCTACCTCTTTCCATATTCTCTCTCTGTCTGTCTGTTCTCCCTACCTACCTCTCTCTGTCTGTCTGTCTGTCTGTTCTCCCTACCTACCTCTCTCTCTCTGTCTGTCTGTTCTCCCTACCTACCTCTCTCTCTCTCTCTCTCTCTGTCTGTCTGTCTGTTCTCCCTACCTACCTCTCTCTCTCTGTCTGTCTGTCTGTTCTCCCTACCTACCTCTCTCTCTCTGTCTGTCTGTCTGTTCTCCCTACCTACCTCTCTCTCTCTGTCTGTCTGTCTGTTCTCCCTACCTACCTCTCTCTGTCTGTCTGTCTGTCTCTACCTACCCTCTCTCTCTCTCTCTCTCTCTCTCTCTCTCTCTCTCTCTCTCTCTCTCTCTCTCTTTTTTTTTTCTTTTTTTTTTTTCTCGCTCTCTCTTGCTCTCTCTTGCTCTCTCTCTCTCTCTACCTACCTCTCTCTCTCTCTCTGTCTGTCTGTCTGTCTGTTCTCCCTACCTCTCTCTCTCTCTCTCTCTCTCTGTCTGTCTGTTCTCCCTACCTCTCTCTCTCTCTGTCTGTCTGTCTGTTCTCCCTACCTACCTCTCTCTCTCTCTCTGTCTGTCTGTCTGTTCTCCCTACCTACCTCTCTGTCTGTCTGTCTGTTCTCCCTACCTACCTCTCTGTCTGTCTGTCTGTTCTCCCTACCTACCCCTCTCTCTCTCTCTGTCTGTCTGTCTGTTCTCCCTACCTACCTCTCTTTCTCTCTCTCTCTGTCTGTCTGTCTGTTCTCCCTACCTACCTCTCTCAATTTCAATTCAATTCAATTTAAGGGCTTTATTGGCATGGGAAACATGTGTTAACATTGCCAAAGCAAGTGAAGTAGATAGTAAACAAAAGTGAAATAAACAATAAATATTAACAGTAAACATTACACTCAGAAGTTTCAAAAGAATAAAGACATTTCAAATGTCATATTATGTATATATACCGTGTTGTAACAATGTGCAAATAGTTAAAGTACAAATGGGAAAATAAATAAACATAAATATGGGTTGTATTTACAATGGTGTTTGTTCTTCACTGGTTGCCCTTTTCTTGTGGCAACAGGTCACAAATCTTGCAGCTGTGATGGCACACTGTGGTTTTTCACCCAGTAGATAAGGGAGTTTATTAAAATTGGGTTTGTTTTCGAATTCTTTGTGGATCGCTGTAATCTGAGGGAAATATGTGTCTCTAATATGGTCATACATTTGGCAGGAGGTTAGGAAGTGCAGCTCAGTTTCCACCTCATTTTGTGGGCAGTGTGCACATAGCCTGTCTTCTCTTGAGAGCCAGGTCTGCCTACGGCGGCCTTTCTCAATAGCAAGGCTATGCTCACTGAGTCTGTACATAGTCAAAGCTTTCCTTAAGTTTAGTCAGTCACAGTGGTCAGGTATTCTGCCACTGTGTACTCTCTGTTTAGGGCCAAATAGCATTCTAGTTTGCTCTGTTTATTTGTTTGTTCTTTCCAATGTGTCAAGTAATTCTCTTTTTGTTTTCTCATGATTTGGTTGGGTCTAATTGTGTTGTTGTTGTTGTTGTTGTCCTGGGGCTGTGTGGTGTCTGTTTGTGTTTGTGAACAGAGCCCCAGGACAAGCTTACTTAGGGGACTCTTCTCCAAGTTCATCTCTCTGTAGGTGATGGCTTTGTTATGGAAGGTTTGGGAATCGCTTCCTTTTAAGTGGTTATAGAATTTAACGGCTCTTTTCTGGATTTTGATAATTAGCGGGTATTGGCCTAATTCTGCTCTGCATGCATTATTTGGTGTTTTACGTTGTACACGGAGGATGTTTTTGCAGAATTCTGCATGCAGAGTCTCAATTTGGTGTTTGTCCCATTTTGTGAATTCTTGGTTGGTGAGCGGACCCCAGACCTCAGAACCATAAAGGGCAATGGGTTCTATAACTGATTCAAGTATTTTTAGCCAGATCCTAATTGGTATGTCAAATTTTATGTTCCTTTTGATGGCATAGAAGGCCCTTCTTGCCTTGTCTCTCAGATCGTTCACAGCTTTGTGGAAGTTACCTGTGGCGCTGATGTTTAGGCCGAGGTATGTATAGTTTTTTGTGTGCTCTAGGGCAACGGTGTCTAGATGGAATTTGTATTTGTGGTCCTGGCAACTGGACCTTTTTTGGAACACCATTATTTTTGTCTTACTGAGATTTACTGTCAGGGCCCAGGTCTGACAGAATCTGTGCAGAAGATCTAGGTGCTGCTGTAGGCCCTCCTTGGTTGGTGACAGAAGCACCAGATCATCAGCAAACAGAAGACATTTGACTTCAGATTCTAGTAGGGTGAGGCCGGGTGCTGCAGACTGTTCTAGTGCCCTCGCCAATTCGTTGATATATATGTTGAAGAGGGTGGGGCTTAAACTGCATCCCTGTCTCACCCCACGGCCCTGTGGAAAGAAATGTGTGTGTTTTTTGCCAATTTTAACCGCACACTTGTTGTTTGTGTACATGGATTTTATAATGTCGTATGTTTTTCCCCCAACCCCACTTTCCATCAATTTGTATAGCAGACCCTCATGCCAAATTGAGTCAAAAGCTTTTTGAAATCAACAAAGCATGAGAAGACTTTGCCTTTGTTTTGGTTTGTTTGTTTGTCAATTAGGGTGTGCAGGGTGAATACGTGGTCTGTCGTACGGTAATTTGGTAAAAAGCCAATTTGACATTTGCTCAGTACATTGTTTTCACTGAGGAAATTAACTAGTCTGCTGTTAATGATAATGCAGAGGATTTTCCCAAGGTTGCTGTTGACGCATATCCCACTGTAGTTATTGGGGTCAAATTTGTCTCCACTTTTGTGGATTGGGGTGATCAGTCCTTGATTCCAAATATTGGGGAAGATGCCAGAGCTAAGGATGATGTTAAAGAGTTTAAGTATAGCTAATTGAAATTTGTGGTCTGTATATTTTATCATTTCATTGAGGATACCATCAACACCACAGGACTTTTTGGGTTGGAGGGTTTGTATTTTGTCCTGTAGTTCATTCAATGTAATTGGAGAATCCAGTGGGTTCTGGTAGTCTTTAATAGTTGATTCTAAGATTTGTATTTGATCATGTATATTTTTTTGCTGTTTGTTCTCTGTTATAGGGCCAAAAAGGTTGGAGAAGTGGTTTACCCATACATCTCCGTTTTGGATAGATAGCTCTTCGTGTTGTTGTTTGTTTTCCAATTTTCCCAGAAGTGGTTAGAGTCTATGGATTCTTCAATTACATTGAGCTGATTTCTGACATACTGTTCCTTCTTTTTCCGTAGTGTATTTCTGTATTGTTTTAGTGATTCACCATAGTGAAGGCGTAGGCTCAGGTTTTCTGGGTCTCTATGTTTTTGGTTGGATAGGTTTCTCAATTTCTTTCTTAGGTTTTTGCATTCTTCATCAAACCATTTATCACTGTTATTACTTTTCTTTGGTTTTCTGTTAGAGATTTTTAGATTTGATAGGGAAGCTGAGAGGTCAAATATCCTGTTTAGGTTTTCTACTGCCAAGTTTACACCTTCACTATTACAGTGGAACGTTTTGTCCAGGAAGTTGTCTAGAATGGATTTAATTTGTTGTTTTTTAATTGTTTTTTGGTAGGTTTCAACACTACTTTCCTTCCATCTATAGCATTTCTTAATATTATTCAGTTCCTTTGGCTTTGATGCCTCATGATTGAGTATTGCTCTGTTCAAGTAGACTGTGATTTTGCTGTGGTCTGATAGGGGTGTCAGTGGGCTGACTGTGAACGCTCTGAGAGACTCTGGGTTGAGGTCAGTGATAAAGTAGTCTACAGTACTCCCTACCTACCTCTCTCTCTCTCTCTGTCTGTCTGTCTGTCTGTTCTCCCTACCTCTCTCTCTCTCTCTCTCTCTGTCTGTCCGTCTGTTCTCCCTACCTCTCTCTCTCTATCTGTCTGTCTGTCTGTCTGTCTGTCTGTCTGTCTGTCTGTCTGTCTGTCTGTCTGTCTGTCTGTCTGTCTGTCTGTCTGTTCTCCCTACCTCTCTCTCTCTCTCTCTGTCTGTCTGTCTGTCTGTTCTCCCTACCTCTCTCTCTCTGTCTGTCTGTCTGTCTGTCTGTCTCTCTCTCTCTCTCTCTCTCTCTCTCTCTGTCTGTCTGTCTGTCTGTCTGTCTGTTCTCCCTACCTCTCTCTCTGTCTGTCTGTCTGTCTGTCTGTTCTCCCTACCTCTCTCTCTCTCTGTCTGTCTGTCTGTCTGTTCTCCCTACCTCTCTCTCTCTCTCTCTCTCTGTCTGTCTGTCTGTTCTCCCTACCTATCTCTCTCTCGCTCTCTGTCTGTCTGTCTGTCTGTCTGTCTGTCTGTCTGTCTGTCTGTCTGTCTGTCTGTTCTCCCTACCTCTCTCTCTCTCTCTGTCTGTCTGTCTGTCTGTCTGTCTGTCTGTCTGTCTGTCTGTCTGTCTGTCTGTCTGTCTGTCTGTTCTCCCTACCTCTCTCTCTCTGTCTGTCTGTCTGTCTGTCTGTCTGTTCTCCCTACCTCTCTCGCTCTCTCTCTCTGTCTGTCTGTCTGTCTGTTCTCCCTACCTCTCTCTCTCTCTCTCTCTCTCTCTGTCTGTCTGTCTGTCTGTTCTCCCTACCTCCTCTCTCTCTCTCTCTCTCTCTCTGTCTGTCTGTCTGTCTGTCTGTCTGTCCTCCCTACCTCTCTCTCTCTCTGTCTGTCTGTCTGTTCTCCCTACCTCTCTCTCTCTCTCTCTGTCTGTCTGTATGTCTGTCTGTTCTCCCTAACTCTCTCTCTCTGTCTGTCTGTCTGTCTGTCTGTCTGTTCTCCCTACCTCTCTCTCTCTCTCTCTCTCTCTCTCTCTCTCTCTGTCTGTCTGTCTGTCTGTCTGTCTGTCTGTCTATTCTCCCTACCTCTCTCTCTCTCTCTCTCTCTCTGTCTGTCTGTCTGTTCTCCCTACCTCTCTCTCTCTCTCTCTGTCTGTCTGTCTGTTCTCCCTACCTCTCTCTCTCTGTCTGTTCTCCCTACCTCTCTCTCTCTCTCTCTGTCTGTCTGTCTGTTCTCCCTACCTACCTCTCTCTCTCTGTCTGTCTGTCTGTCTGTTCTCCCTACCTACCTCTCTCTCTCTCTGTCTGTCTGTCTGTTCTACCTACCCCTCTCTCTCTCTCTCTCTCTCTCTCTCTCTCTCTCTCTCTGTCTGTCTGTCTGTTCTACCTACCCCTCTCTCTCTCTCTCTCTCTCTCTCTCTCTCTCTCTCTCTCTCTCTCTCTCTCTCTCTCTCTCTCTCTCTCTCTCTCTCTCTCTCTCTCTCTCTCTCTCTCTCTCTCTCTCTCTCTCTCTCTCTCTCTCTCTCTCTCTCTCTCTCTCTCCCTCTCTCTCTCTCTCTCTCTCTCTCTCTCTCTCTCTCTCTCTCTCTCTCTCTCTCTCTCTCTCTCTGCTCTGTCTGTCTGTCTGTCTGTCTGTCTGTTCTCCCTACCTCTCTCGCTCTCTCTGTCTGTCTGTCTGTCTGTCTGTTCTCCCTACCTCTCTCTCTCTGTCTGTCTGTCTGTCTGTTCTCCCTACCTCTCTCTCTCTCTCTCTCTGTCTGTCTGTCTGTCTGTCCTCCCTACCTGTCTGTCTGTCTGTCTGTCTGTCTGTCTGTCTGTCTGTCTGTCTGTCTGTCTGTCTGTCTGTCTGTCTGTCTGTCTGTCTGTCTGTCTGTCTGTCTGAACAAGAAACAAATGATGAGCTTTTTGGGAATGATAAACTACTGTAGAGCTTGGGTACCCAATTATGCACTGCATACTGGTAAATAAAGTGATCTTATCTATGGGAAGGCAATGGCAGGCCGTGATAAAATCATTTGGAACTCCGAGGCGGAGGAACAATTTATAGAGATAAAAAAGTTGCTAACTTCCCAAACAGTCTTAGCCTTTCCTAGATATGACAGGCCTTCTACCCAAACGGTAGACAGTAGGGAGGGATATATGACATTAGTCTTGACTCAGAAACATGGTGATGAAGGAGATTTTTTAGTGGACTATGAGATAAAACTGGGTTAATCACGAACATAGAGTTAGAATTCTTTGTTGCTAGGCAAATAACTTAATTGGGTCATTTCACTATGTGTGTGTATGTGTGTGTGGGTGAAGTGGGAATCTGACCTAGGGTCGAATTGCTCGCTCTTACTTAAATCCATGGCTGTCCTACGTTATCAGTGACTGAAAGCAGACTGTGGCCTTTTGCTTCTCTCCTCAAACAAAGTGGAATAAGTGGCCAGGGTTGAGCAGAGTTCAGGCTAAACCTTTGTCTCTCCTTGGCTATCTTCTTGATTGATTACAGCAGGATGGGGCGGATTGTTCCTGGGCTCAGGTGTTTAGACACACTTGGGGACGGGGATATGAGACCGGGCAGGACGTCCAGATGGGGGATAATACGGTATAAAGACATCCCAAAGGAGATGGTAGTGACAATAGCAAAGGTCACTAAGGAGGACATGTAAAGAACTTACTGGGCTTGCGCAGACGAGTACAGACGGGATACCTGTCTGCGATTACAATTGGTAGAGACCAAAGAGACGAAGTCCCCAGGTCCTGTCATTAATCCATTGATAGCACCAAACCGAGTAGATCAGTCAAGGGAGATTTTCTCCTCCAAGAAAGGAACCAAGGGGAAGTAGAGGGTATCCCTGATGAAAATCTCTGGTTAAAGTGGATGAAGTACACCGCCAGGGCCTTGGGGCAGACCAATTGTTATGCATGTTCCATTGGGCGACCGACAATGTTGACCGCCCCAATGCCACAGGCAATGTTTCCCTGTGTATTAGACCTGGGGTCTAATCAAAAAGAACCCAATTGTACAGGGATTGGGCTAGCAAAGTAGAATTACTCGGCCAACCCACCTAGGTTCACTTTAACTCCTGGCAAGTACCAGTGTTACAGACATAGAAATGGCACCCGTAACTTGGGTGATTTTGATGGCTGTAAGGAGATAATTAATGTAACTGATTTAGATAGGGAAGTGCAGGAGAAAATTATGAACCTTACCATCCCTCTGACTGATGTGTGGTGGGCCTGTACTAACTAAGGGAGCATTCGACAGATATTACCAGAAGGGTGGGTAGGTACTTGTGCCCCAGTATTGCTGGTCCAACCTGTAAGAATTAGTCATCAAAGACCAGTTACAGGGGGAATAGTCAGGAGGAGAAGAAATATAGATCAAGAAGGAAATTGCCCAATTTGGATAGATGGTATAGGCATCCCCAGGGGTGTTCCAGACAAATACAAAGCTATGAATCAAATAGGGGAGAGCTTTACCACAATGTTTTTCTGGTGGGTGACAATAAACTAAAATGTGGATTAATTATATCTATTACAACCAACAACGATTTATTAACCAGACTAGGGATGCAGTAAAGGGGATCTCTGAACAATTATCTGCCACCTCACTCATGACTTGGGAAAATAGGTTGGCTCTAGATATGTTGCTGGCAGAAAAGGTGTGGTGTCTGTAGAATGGTGGGGGGCCATTGTTGCACATTTATCCCTAACAACACCGCACCGGATGGGACGGTCACCAGAGCTCTTGCAGGATTGACTGCTCTAAGTGAAGAATGGGCTGAGAACTCAGGAGTTAATACATCGTTGATAGGGTGGTTTGATTAAATGTTTGGTAAATGGAAAACCATAGCAGCCACCATCTTGAGGGCTGCCGTCGCTTGTATGGGTATGCTTGTATTATGTGGTTGTTGTCTTATTCCCTGTGTCCGAGGGTTGGTGAGTAAGGCGTTGGAGTATGCAGTGTCTCAACAGATGATGAGATATGGACCGACTCCGGACTCAGACCAGTGGAATGTGAAAAACGATCCTCCAGGCTTGGTGGATAACGAGGACTTTGACCCTGATAACCTGCAATTAGATACAACTTTTATTGGTTCTGACGTATGAAGGTCATAGGGAAAATCTCAAAAAGAAGACCTATGATTGGAAAGTAGTTAATAGAACTAATCTCTGAGCTTAATCATGCTTGTAAATACATTTATCCTGAGGGTGTAAAAATGTAGTCAAAGGGTGGATTGATAGATGAATTTGTATGTTTATTGTAATGACTAAAAACATTCCACCCCAATACTGTATAAATGTGTAAACTGTGTTAGAGTTATAAGACAATAAACCCACTAACAGAGGGGAGGGGTAGAAACTGCTGGAGACAAACATTCCAGGGGAAAGGAGACATAGAAACTGTCAAACTTAAACATTCTATACTGTGGAAAGTCACAGGCCGCCTAAAGGTGGGCGGAGCAAAGTTCCTTTGTGTGAAGGAATATAAAAAGACTGTGTGTGTTTTTAGCGCCAGAGCTCTCATGAATAAAAAGACTGACCTATTGCAGAACGGGACTTTGTTTAATTCATTATTAAACCAGAGCCTTACACCCTTACAATTATTCAAAGCTTGAGTGATAGTCAACCATTGAGATAACAAAATTCTTGTGACACTCTCTCTCACAGAAACACAATACTGATTCTAAAGACAGAGTTTGACATTGAAATGCTCTTGGCAAGATGAGATCGACGTCTCTCTCTGTTCTGTCTGACTGAGAACAGAAGCCACAGTTAGAACAGAGCAGCAAGTCCAGAGCCCAAATAACAACCATAACCAAAACCATCTCCATTCTGCACAACTGTACCTGTAAATAATGACCCTCCCTCCCCACCACTCATAATCCCAGACCTGTCCCTCTTCGTGTCCACATGACGAAGGGCCAATCACAGTGACTGGTGGTTTGGAGGTGGGGGTGGGGGGGGGGCTGCGACGGCAGAATGAGTCATAGCTCGACAGTGCGTCAGAAAACAGCACCTTGGTAACCATGGCCACACTCTTCTCTGCAAACACACACCTTTTCACACAGCACACACATGCAACACATATGCATCCTATCACACACAAAGCCGCTTATTGATACAGTCAAAGAGATACACCCCCTTTAGAATACACATGAGGAGACTGCAGTCTAACACACTTGATCCCATCACTGTATTGTTATCATATTAAATATGGGTTTATGGCTACAGACAATTTGATTGCAGGGTACACAGGGAAACAGAACTAGAGCAATCTTACAGGTATAATAGGTAAATAAGCTACTGAAACAATGACTGGGAGTCAGAGCAGGAGTAATGTCATCTCCTAACCGTGGATAGGGAAGAGGGGTAACTATTAGGGACGTAAAAGAGCGGTAAAAACCACGACATCAATCAGAGTTTGAGACATACAGACTTACCAAAGGCTGGGAGTCCAACACGCACGCACACACATACAAACATACCCTACAGTCTGAATAGCACATTTCACCAAGACACCATCTGTCACACATTGCTTTGGTTCCAACCTGAATCCACTCAAAATAAAACAAAAAAAAAATACATTACTTTCTCTTTCTCTGTTCTGACCACTCCAACACCCTCTCCAATATAAATTGCCCTGATACAGATGAATTCAACCCAGTATAAATTAGCTTAATCTAGCAGTAAATTAGCCTGCCTTGAAGCAGCACCTTTTTTACAAAGGCACGCAGGGCAGCCTGCTAGCCTGTATGAAGAGTGATGTACTGCAGGTTAATGGGTGTGTGGTACCTCTCATTGACTGGAAGACGGATATGTATAGAAAGTTCCACCACTGTGGGTGCGTCTGAAATGGCACCCTATTCCCGATATACAGTAGTACACTACTTTTGACCAGTGCACTATAGGGGAAAAGGGTACCATTTAGAATCAGACTATGAATATAAAGTCAATACGAGTGAAGGGTGGCCATGGTGTGCCTGTCAATAAATATTAGTGACAGCCCAGGCTAAAATAGACTGCTGAGATATGGTCCGCTGAGCTGGGGGGAAGGACAAACTAGGACCCCTACAGCATGTCTAGTCACTTAATCTATCATTTCTCTCTCTCACTTGCCCATTCATATATTTCTGATGGATTAAGATAAAGTGAATTAAAGATGGATACGTTTTTCTGTCCTTTTTCCTAATCTATACATCTGTAAGTCTATTTTTGTCTTTTTTATCTCTTTCTGTCTCTTTCGCCCTCTCTCTTAATCTCTCTTTCTTCCGCATCTTTCTCTTTCTGCCTCTCCCTGACAAAGGCAGTTTACCTCTCCACAGCCCTGATCACTCTTGACTAGCACCATCAACACACTGTCTACACAGTACACACATCCCCTCAGGACCACTCACACAAACAAACACACACACACACACACACACAGAGAGAGAGAGAGAAAAAGGAACAGATAACTAACACGGCTCTGTGGCACAGCTGGGCCAATGAAATGAAAAGTAATCTCCGCACACTCATGATCGATGCATAATTTTCAATTTATTAGGCTGAGCTTTCGGTTGTCAGACATTCATCAGAGAATACAAAAACACACAATGACAGAGGCCACATATAGGAAACGTGCGTCAATGCAATCAGACATGATGTGCAACACCTGTGTACAACACAAGCACCAGGATGCACTCAGTAATCGATTATCTCAGGAAAGTGTGACTTGATCGAGACAGTATTGTACTTATTTTTTGCTGTATTAATTTTTTCTTTTTTTAACATTAGGGTCATGCTTTAATACGTTTCCTCGTAACCCCTGGCTTTATGTGGTTCCTGTAATTTTTGACGGTTCTTTAACCCAATACCCCTTACAGGTTCCCATAGGTCCACCCTTTTAGCTTTTTTATTTCGTTTGAGGCCTTTCCTGGTCTTCACACCTGATCTAAGCTTTTGAAGTCTTTATGCATTATGTAAAAATTAAACCAACAAAATGTAAATTTACATTTGGGAACGTATTCTTATCCCTTCATTTTTTCCACATTTTGTTACGTTATAGCCTTATTCTAAAATAGTTTTTTTCCCTCAACAATCTACACACAATACCCCTTAATGACAAAGCAATAACAGTTTTAGAAATGTTTGCACAAAATAAAAAATGAAATATCACATTTACATAAGTATTCAGACCTTTTACTCAGTACTATGTTGAAGCACCTGTGGCAGCGATTACAGCCTTGAGTCTTCTTGGGTATGACGCTACAAGCTTGGTACACCTGTATTTGGGAAGTTTCTCCCATTCTTCTCTGCAGATCCGCTCAAGCTCTGTCAGGTTGGATGGGGAGCGTTGCTGCACAGCTATTTTCAGGTCTCTCCAGAGATGTTAGATCGGGTTCAAGTCCGGCCTCTGGCTGGGCCACTCAAGGACATTCAGAGACTTGTCCCGAAGCCACTCCTGCGTTGTCTTGGCTGTGTGCTTAGGGTCGATGTCCTGTTGGAAGGTGAACCTTCGCCCCAGTCTGAGGTCCTGAGCGCTCTGGAGCAGGTTTTCATCAAGGATCTCTCTGAACTTTGCTCCGTTCAACTTTCCCTCGATCCTGACTAGTCTCCCAGTCCCTGCCGCTGAAAAACATCCCCACAGCATGATGCTGCCACCACCATGCTTTACCGTAGGGATGGTGCCAGGTTTCCTCCAGACGTGATGCTTGGCATTCAAACCAAAGAGTTCAATCTTGTTTCATCAGACCAGAGAATCTTGTTTCTCATTGTCTGAGAGTCTTTAGGTGCCTTTTGGCAAACTCCAAGCAGGCTGTCGTGCCTTTTACTGAGGAATGGCTTCTGTCTGGCCACTCTACCATAAAGGCCTGATTGGTGGAGTGCTGCAGAGATGGTTGTCCCTCTGGAAGGTTCTCACATCTCCACAGAGGAACTCTGGAGCTCTGTCAGAGTGACCATCGGGTTCTTGGTCACCTCCCTGACCAAGGCCCTTCTCCCCCGATTGCTCAGTTTAGAAGGGCGGCCAGCTCTAGGAAGAGTCTTGGTGGTTTCAAACTTCTTCCATTTATTGTGCCTTGACACAATCCTGTCTCAACTGACAATTACTTCAACCTCATGGCTTGGTTTTTGCTCTGACATACACTGTCAACTGTGGGACCTTATACAGACAGGTGTGTGCCTTTCCAAATCATGTCCAATCAATTGAATTTACCACAGGTGGTCTCCAATCAAGTTGTAGAAACATCTCAAGGATGATCAATGGAAACAGGATGCACCTGAGCTCAATTTCGAGTCTCATAGCAAAGGGTCTGAATACTTATTTTTAATACATTTGCTAACATTTCTAAAAACCTGTTTTCGCTTTGTCATTATGGGGTATTGTGTGTAGATTGATGAGGAAAATGTTTTATGTAATCAATTTTAGAATAAGGCTGTAATGTAACAAAATGTTGGAAAATGGAAGGGGTCTGAATACTTTCCGAATGCACTGTATGTAAAAAATATACAGAATCCAAAAATGATATATACTGTCTCGATCAAGTCACATTGAGACAATTGATTAGTATGCAGGTCATGTCTGATTGCATTGACGCACGTTGCTCTGATTCCTTTTCATTTCAGTGTTACTCTTTATCTCCTGCACCTCAGCAAAGGTCGGGTGTGTGACAGATCCACTCAAGATTCTACAGCTGAGCCAGTGAAAAGAGAGAAAGGTTGAAAAGAAAGAGTGACAGAGAATCAGAAAAAGTCCAGTCACCTCTGTATGATCCTTTGTCTTTCGCCCCGGGCCAACACCTGCACTGATTACTATTCTGTTGTGCTGCTTCCCAGACCAAGGACAGGGTGGTAGTTTGCCTTCATCACACACACACATACATACACACACACACTCCTGAGTGAGAATGAGACGGAGCGGGTGACATTGGCTGAGACCACCACACACACCTACAGTATACACACAACCTCCTCCTTCCATTTCCCATTATCAATGTTCCTTTCATCACTCCCCAAGTGAACATTATCCCAGCTGTTGCCACACACACACAAACACACACACACACACACACACACACACACACACACACAGCACCCCAGCCTTGATGAGAAAAGGAAGTAGATCGAAGGCCAGAGGAGAGCAGTGCTGGAATATCAAATTGCCTGCATCAGTTCTGTAAAGCCATTTAACATCTCTCTCTCCTTCACTTCCTCCATCCCTCATCTCCTCTGGTTCTCTACCGCTAAGCATCTTCCCTTTCTTTCTCTCTGGCAAGATCAGCAGTCATCACTGTGGCAGCGGTTGTCACGAGTTACAAAGCCAGAACCCAGAAGCAGACCAGGACAAGGTAAGTTGAAACGAAGGTGAGTGTTTATTTACAAATTCAAGAGTGGTGCTGAATAATCCAGGGAACAGAGCGGGCGGCGTTGATTAGTTGTTGGGGGTGCAGTGGTTGATCCCATCATGGCTCGGCAGCCGCCGACCACCAGGCAGAGGTTGGATGAAGGTTCCGGACGAGTGATGTTCATGGCTAACGATCCGGCAGGGAATGAATGTTAGGCCAGAGCCTAAGAAGGGTGATGATCAGGACCAGGTGTGCAGATTGCTGATGGGATGCAGGTGCGGAAATCAAGAGAGCTCCCCGAGCGTTCCAGAACCCTCGGGAAACTGGAGATCCCGAGCAGAAAAACTAGTCCACAGACAGGACCCGACTCAGACTGCCGGGATCGTTACAGTACCCCCCTCCGGCGAACGCCACCGGGCGGACTCCCGGAGCGCCAGGATGGAGGCGGTAGAAGTCACGGATGAGGTCAGCATCTAGGATCTGTCGCCGCGGAATCCAACTCCTCTCTTCAGGACCATACCCCTCCCAGTCCACGAGATACTGGAAACCCCGGCCCCGCCGTCTGGAATCCATGATGCGTCGCACCGTGTAGGCAGGACCACCTCCGATCATCCGAGGAGGAGGAGGAGGAGGCGGAGGAGGCAACAGAGGACTGAGGAAAACAGGCTTGAGGCAGGAGACATGAAAGGTGGGATGGACTCTGAGCGTCCTCGGGAGTTTGAGTCGAACTGCCACCGGATTGATCACCTTCTCCACCACAAACGGACCAATGAACTTCGGTAACAACTTCCTAGACTCAGTCCGTAAAGGAAGATCCCGTGTGGCCAACCAGACCCTATCTCCGATGGTGTAGGTGGGAGCGGGGATCCGGCGACGATTCGCCTGGAGCTGATACCGGTCCGAAACTCTAAGGAGTGCCTTTCTGGCCCGATGCCAGGTCCGGTGGCAACGACGAATATGGGCCTGAACAGAAGGCACTGAGAGCTCCCTCTCCTGAGAGGGGAACAAGGGAGGTTGGTAGCCATACAGGCACTGGAAGGGAGACATCCCAGTGGCAGATGTAGGGGAGAGTATTGTGGGCATACTCAACCCAAGGCAACTGAGAGACCCAGGAGGTGGGGTTGGAAGAGGCCAGGCAGCGTAGCGTGGATTCCATCTTCTGGTTGGCTCTCTCCGCCTGACCATTAGATTGGGGGTGAAAACCAGATGTGAGACTGACTGTAGCTCAATGGCCAAACAGAAGGACTTCCAGACAGCAGAGGTAAACTGAGGGCCACGGTCGGAAACGATATCACTGGGCAACCCGTGGACCCTGAAAACCTCCCTAACCAGGATCTCGGACGTCTCCGAGGCAGAGGGAAGCTTGGCAATTGGCACAAAGTGGGCGAACTTGCTGAATCTGTCCACGATAGTCAGAACGACCGTGTTCCCCTCAGAAGCGGGCAACCCAGTGACAAAGTCCAGGGCCAGATGCGACCATGGTCGCGGGGAATAGGAAGGGGGTGAAGTAGTCCAGAGCTGGGCCGATTGGTACTCTTATTCTGCGCACACACTGGACAGGCAGCAACATAACCCCGAGTATCCTCGGCCATGGCAGGCCACCAAAAACGTCTGCGAAGAAACGCCATCGTCCGAGCCACGCCAGGGTGACAAGCCATCTTGCTGGCGTGGGACCATTTGAGGACCGCAGGACGAACCGACTCAGGCACAAACAACCGACCGGGTGGACCGTTACCGGGACCGGGCTGCGTCCGAAGAGCCGCCATCACCTCCTCCTCAATCTTCCACCTAACAGCTCCCACGACGCAGTTCCGGGGGAGAATTGTCTCGGTCTTGGACCCACTCTCCTCCGTCTTGGAGAACATCCGAGACAAGGCGTCCGCCTTGCCGTTCTTAGATCCAGGTCGGAACGTCAGGGAAAAATTGAATCGTCCGAAAAACAACGACCACCTGGCCTGACGGGGAGTTGAGACGTCTAGCCGATTGCACGTAAGCAAGATTCTTGTGGTCAGTCCAGACAATAAACGGTTGCTCCGCCTCCAACCAGTGGCGCCACTCCTCCAAGGCAAGTTTCACCGCGAGAAGCTCCCGGTTACCCACATCGTAATTCCTCTCCGCAGGCGAAAAGCGACGAGAGTAGTAGGCGCAGGGATGGAGTTTACTGTCCGTGGAGCATCGCTGCGACAGGATGGCGCCAACTCCCACATCAGACGCGTCCACTTCAACGACGAACTGACGGGCCGTGTCCGGTTGAGAGAGAATCGGTGCGTTGGTGAATCGCCTCTTCAAATCCAGAAACGCTCGATCCGCCTCCGGATTCCACTTGAAGCTCCTGATACTGGAAGTCAAGGCAGTTAACGGAGCGGCCACACGGCTGTAATCCCGGATGAATCTGCGGTAGAAATTCGCAAACCCCAAAAATCTCTGGAGCTGCAATCTCGCATCGGGCTGGGCCCATTCCAGAACCGCTCTAACCTTCTCCTGGTCCATCCTAATCTCTCCCCTGGAGATGATGTACCCGAGAAAGGATGTCGTGTGGGCGTGAAACTCGCACTTCTCGGCCTTCACGAACAGGCGATTCTCCAACAATCGCTGCAGAACCTGCCGGACATGCTGGACGTGGTCGGAAGGTTCCTTCGAGAAGATCAGAATGTCATCCAGGTAAACAAACACAAAGAGACCGATCATATCTCTCAGGACGTCGTTCACCATACTCTGGAATACCGCTGGAGCATTGGTCAGTCCAAACGGCATCACCTGATACTCGAAGTGACCCATCGGTGTATTGAAACCCGTCAACCACTCGTCTCCCTCTCTGATCCGGACCATGTGATACGCATTGCGTAGGGTCTAGCTTGGTGAACACCGTAGCACCCTGTAAGGAGTCGAAGGCAGAACTCATCAAGGGCAGGGGATACTTGTTCTTGACCGTGATGTCATTCAACCCCCGATAATCAATGCACGGTCGAAGAGAGCCATCCTTCTTACCCACAAAGAAGAATCCTGCCCCCAGGGGTGATGACGAGGGACGAACGAGACCAGCAGCTAGGGACTCCTTGATGTAGGTCTCCAAAGCCTCACGTTCAGGGCGGGAGATGCTGTATAACCTTCCCTTGGGGTAGACAGCTCCAGGGAACAGGTTGATGGCACAATCATATGGTCGGTGGGGAGGGAGTGACAGAGCCTTCTGCTTACTGAACACTTCCCCCAAATCGTGATATGTCTCGGGAACCAGGGACAAATCTGGGGGTTTAGCCTCAATCACCTGACTGGGAACCGAATGGGGACAGGCAGTCTTGAGACAGTTAGCATGACAATCAAGGCTCCAACTCGTTACCTTGCCCGTCACCCAATCGAACGTGGGATTGTGTTCCTTCAGCCAGGGGTATCCAAGGACCAGAGGAACATGGGAAGACGGCAGAATGAAGAATGAAATCATCTCCGAATGATTCCCGACAACAGCATCTTAACCGGTTCAGTCCTCATCGTGATACGTGCCAGACTACTGCCGTTCAGAGTGGTCGCTTCAATGGCTTCCGGCAATTGCTCCTTGGAAAGCCCCAGCTGTTCCACCAACTCGGCATCAAGAAAGCTTCCATCGGCACCTGAATCGATAAAAGCGTTAATCGCTAAGCTCTGATTCCTGTTCACAAGGGTAGCCGGGAAACGGGTCTGACAGAGGTACTGAGAGGTTGAAACTGGCTCGCTAAAAGTCCTCCCAACTTTAGCGAGCCGGGCAGTTTGACGACCGCCGGGAACAAGTGGAGATGTAATGTCCCGAGCTACCACAGTAGAGGCAGCAGTTGGTCTTACGTCTATGTTGACGCTCCTCCTTGGTTAACCCGTGCCGCCCCACTTGCATGGGTTCAGAATCGGGAGAGAGGACCTCTCCACTAATCCTTTGTGGTGGAGAATGATCGACGTGTTCTGGTCCACCACCCGACCCGACTGGGAACTGAGAAGCTGATCGATTGGACGGACCCCATTGCTTCTCCCTCCTTCGCTCTCGGACTCGATTATCCACCCGAATAGACAAGGCTACCAAGCTGTCCAGGTCACTAGGCTCCGGATAGGAGATCAACTCATCCTTGAGCTGCTCCGACAGACCCTGGTAAAAGGCCGCTTGCAGAGACTCCTCATTCCACCCACTCTCCACAGCCAACGTCTTGAACTCGATCACGAAGTCGGCCACGCTGCGAAGTTCCTTGGCGAAGCGAAAACAGGCGCCTAGCTGCGTCCCCTCCTCGGACGGAATGGTCGAAGAGCTTCCTCATCTCGGCCGTGAACCCCTGGTATGAAGCCATGCAGGGATCCTGTCGTTCCCAAACGGCTGAAGCCCACTCCAGCGCTCGACCACGCAGCAACTCAATCACAAAGGCTATCCTAGCCTTGTCTGTGGCATAAGAGTAGGGCTGTAGATCGAACACTAATCCACACTGCATAAGGAAGGAACGGCATCTTCCCAGCTCCCCCTCATATTTATCCGGCGTCGGAACCTTGGGCTCACGGAAGGACACAGCTCCAGAAGCGGCAGGCGAGATGGGTGAAACCGGTAGTGGATCCTCCACCGGAAACTTGCGTTGGTTCTGGACCTCCGTCAGACCGGTAGAAAGGTTCCGAACTGACAACGCGATCTCCTGTAGTACCGTGCTATGATGGCCCAACATCTTCTCCTGATGGGTAATGGCATGGCGAACAGAGTCCAGGTCCGCTGGGTTCATTACTGGCCGGATCGTTCTGTCACGAAAGTTACAAAGCCAGAACCCAGAAGCAGACCAGGACAAGGTAAGTTGAAACGAAGGTGAGTGTTTATTTACAAATTCAAGAGTGGTGCTGAATAATCCAGGGAACAGAGCGGGCGGCGTTGATTAGTTGTTGGGGGGTGCAGTGGTTGATCCCATCATGGCTCGGCAGCCGCCGACCACCAGGCAGAGGTTGGATGAAGGTTCCCGGACGAGTGATGTTCATGGCTAACGATCCGGCAGGGAATGGATGTTAGGCCAGAGCCTAAGAAGGGTGATGATCAGGACCAGGTGTGCAGATTGCTGATGGGATGCAGGTGCGGAAATCAAGAGAGCTCCCCGGAGCGTTCCAGAACCCTCGGGAAACTGGAGATCCCGAGCAGAAAAACTAGTCCACAGACAGGACCCGACTCAGACTGCCGGGATCGTTACAGCGGTATTTTTAATGTAATGTTTGATAGATCTGTAATGAGTATTTAATACGAGATGGCGAGAGGAGATGATGAGAGAGAAAGAAAGCAAGAGGAGAAAAAAAAGAGAGAAACAGTTGAAGAAGGGAGAGAAAGACGAATTACCATTTTAGAGTAAAAAAGGATGAAGCAGAGGTGAAAGAAGGTAGGAGAGAGAAGATAGAAGAGAGAAGATAGGAGAGAGAAGATAGAAGAGAGAAGATAGGAGAGAGAAGATAGGAGAGAGAAGACAGGAGTAAAAAGGAATGAACACAGTCAAAGAGTAGGAATAGTAGCGAGGACATAAATCAAAGCCTAACCCAGGCTAGACTAATCACCAGTATTAATGTTTACCCGATTATAAACTCAATTCAATTTGTTTTCCTTCTGTACGAGGGAGGGGAGATCAATGAGGAAAATATATCCTACCAGAGCATCCCTGTCTCTATGATTTACTAGGAGATTATGAATACACACACACAGACTCACACACACACACAAACTCTCACACTCTCACACACACAAACACACACAAAGCGAGGGCTTATAAAATCCATATGACTAACCTGACTACACACAGCCCCAGTGCAGAGGGGATATGATATACTGTAGGATGATGAAGATGGAGGAGGACGAAGGGGATTGGGACATAATGTTATCGATTTCACTCTCTCTCCCTCTCTCTCCTCTACCTCTATCCTTCATATCCTACTAACACACCAAGGTAACAGCCCCCTCACACTCACACACACACACACACAAAGATGACGTCCCACACACTCAAGTCCTACACACACTGTCAATTGGGAACAGTCTCATGGTCCCATTTGGAGAAAACACACACACCTTAAACTACAGTTATGTGCAGAATCCTCACATGTTAACTCGCATCCCCCCATCCCAATTAGCCCATCCATCTTTTGTATTGACATCGCTCCCTCAAGGACAAAACATCCCATTCAGACGAGAAACCATGACAGAAATCTAGCCACTTTATGAATTCACATTCTCACTGAGACAAATATGTAGGCTTGTGACCCCAAACTGTTCACACCGCTCTTGTTGGTGGAGAAAAAGTTGCCGTTTTAAAGCTAAGTTTCTGCAATTCTACACATTTTGCCATCTTATGTGTGTTTATATGATACCTGAGTGACACAACAAAATCAGTGGGGACCGAGGCCTCACCATCAAACCACCAACTTTATTTAGTTTTCAGCAAACTATAACATTTTCACGAAAAAATGTAATTTATCGTCAATGTTCTCCGCAAAAGTATGACCACATCTGATGTCCACCCTTTCCATCATTAGCTAGGTTTCCGTCCAATTGGCGACAGATATTCATGCAAATATTCGCATTAAAAACAATATGTGCATTTTCCCACCAGAGATGTGTTTTCATCAAATTGACTTGTTGCAGATAAAAGGCTGTGCGTGATGACTTAGTGCACATACAAATAACTTTTACAGTTACATTCCCATGTCCTGAATGAAAAATACAAGTTAAATGGGTTTCCATTGCATTTTCCACACTACTGATGGTTTTGTCACAAAAATAATTGCATTATATAGCGAATGTGCCCACTCTGGTCTTGGTATGTGCGCTCTTGCCAACAGCTCACAGATACAGATTATTATGAACAAAAGAGCAAGATTATTTTTATTTCTCAAACGGCAGCCAAGCATTGATCATCATGTCACCAGAGTAAGACCCTCGATATTTATTGGAAAGGAGCATCAAGCTCATCACCTTGCTTGCACTTTCACCACCCTGTGAAGTTCATCATAACTTATTTAATCTGTAGCCTAATAAACTGCATGCTTTCCTGACGAGTTGTAGTGGGAGGACCACACAACATGTCATGACTCCAAGTTTACTTTCGATATGAAGGTTATTTTATTAATATTTGCACATAAAAGCGTTTCCACAGCCATTTCTCGCATAATACATTTTACTGACACAAAAAGATCCCACCTTGTCTAGCGTATTTTGTTTTGTCAACATTTGGAAACTTTAATAAACAAATTAGCTGTTTCCATCAGGCCTGTCGTGACATGTACTTTACTCACATAAAAAGGTTGGATGGAAACTCACTGGTCATTACGTGCAAAAAATTACTTTGTGTTTCACTTTAGTGCTGTGTTCCTGTCATTACACTGGTGGGTGAATAAAATGCAACCTAGACAGGCGTGTAGCCAATGAGATAAGCTTGCCAGGGATATGCAGATGACCTGAATGGGACTTACAACCTCACAAGGAGGAAGAAGAAGAGCCATTGCAGCTTGGACGAGTGCATTACCTGCTTCTGGTGAACGGATTCATTTAATTGCTTTGGCATAAAAAATGGCCACGAAATATGTTTTTGAGGAGCTTGAAAGAGAAAGTGAGACTGAATATGACTCGACGGGAAGTGATCTGGCAACCGATGACTCGGGAGAAGAACAGATGGATTAGTCAGTAAAAACATGCATGAATAGCTAGCTAAGCTAACGTTAGCTGGTTTCAGTAGCTAGCTAGCAATGTATTTTGTTTTATGTAGTTGTGGTCTGCTTCGTTGTGTTTTGGATACAGTAGCTAAGTTATACAGTCTAGGGCCCATCCTCAGTTCCAGTGTTTTAGGTTATAGCTAATTTTGGATATAAACAATCATAGTAGTTTTCCATTGTTTGCTGTTAAAATTTGGATACATGTGCGTTTGTAACTTTGGAGACGAATGGCCACATGGCAATAGCCAAATGTTTGGTGGCCATTGCCCCATTATTTCCGAAGTTACCTGTGCTCCAATTGTTTGCATTGTGTGTGTGTTCACACCTCTGTGTGGCACTCTCCAGGGACAAGGAGTTCAGGATGGGCTTTTTCTTGTAGTAGGCTGTTTTGCTTTATGTTAGGGGACATAATTAAACTTTAGTTCTGGTGTTATACTATGTTAGAGAGAAGCTTTCTGTAACACAGAACACTCTATTTCATCAGGACAGTGTTAGGCCTACTGCTGCTAGGTAGCTCTCTCTCTGCTCTCTCCCTCCCCTCTGTCTGTCCTTGATTGCAGGAGTGAAGTCTGGTGTGCGGGAGTCAGGGTTCCAGCTGCAGCTCATTCACCATAATCACCTCAGCCTTTAAGACCCGGTCAAACTTTCCACTCATCGTCAGATCATAGTCAAGACGACCATATATTTGGAACCTGACTCCTGCCTCCGCTTCACTCCTGCCACCACCATCCTGCTCTCCACTACCGGACCTCTCTTTTGGACTCACCACGGACACTAGGACATTACGGTACCACACCTGCCCTGACCTGGATCTGTTACCCTCCCTGTAACCTGGACTTGCTCTTCCCCTATTATTGGAAACCTGGACTATTGAACATTTTAAATAAACCTGTTAAACCTTCTCTGGCTTGGTGTACTTGTCTGCATTTGGGTTCTAATACTGGTAAATCATAACAGACAGGACTTTCCATTGCTGAGATCTTATTTTCATGTGATCGAAAAAGGTTGCGGACAGGTCAGTGTTAATCCCTAGTCAATAATGGCACCAAATCACCTGTCTGGATTCTTAAATTCAACACGTTTTGTCCAATATCTCAAGATAGGGTGGTCATATTGTTAGTACATTTTCAAGGCTGATGTAGAACACATAGATGATTCAAATGAAAGTAACATTTATTAAATTAAAATGCGATATTATACAAATTAGACACTTAATATGCACTTTAGGAAGTACGGAATACATAATTACAGTAATTGAAGCCCAATCATTTAAGGTAGGGTGGTCATATTATTAACACATCTTCATGCTTTATGCAAAACTGAGAGTATGTAACAATTTATGAAATTAGAATACAACTTGTTATACTATTTTATGCAAATTATATACTTAATATGCTAATTAGTATGTACAGAATGTTATAATTACGGCATGTTAAGCCCATTCATTTAAATTAAGGTGGTCATATTGTTAATATATATTGATGAGTACGGTGCCACTCGTGTGTACAAAGTACATATAATTGGGAGGTAGCTTAGTGGTTAAGAGCGTTGTGCCAGTAACCGAAAGGTCGCTGGTTCTAATCCCCGAGCCGACTAGGTGAAAAATCTGTCGATGTGCCCTTGAGCAAGGCACTTAACCCTAATTGCTCATGTAAGTCGCTCTGGATAAGAGCGTCTGCTAAATGACTAAAAATTTAAAATTTAAAAATGATTACATAATAATGAACAACAAGCAGGGTTACTAATTTACCAATTATCAACGGTTAGGTAGTATGTATCACAGTTATGTTGTATTCAGTAGGCCAACTGATTAGGCCTAGATTGCCAAATAATGTGCCCATGTGCCGCAGACACACACTTCTCACTAAGTCTGTACTGTAACACAGAAGGCTACTAGTCTAATAACATAGCTAGCTTACTTCTAATGCACAAAACACACAGAGAATCTCACTGCCGATAGGTACTTATCACAGTGGGAGGCCGTTCCTTCTCTTGCTAGAACAAAAGCGGTACCTGCTGCGTGCCAACTCGGTAGCGACGAACCTACCGATTCTACTTGTAGAATCACAATGCTCGTTAGTGGCCAACAACTTGACTTTGAGACAATCAGAAAACACGAACCCACAACTGGGGGAGCCAACAAAAAAGGAAAAAAGTAGGGCATTTTCTCCGTACATCCACGGATGAGCCAGTCACACTTCATTTGCAATGTAGGCTATGGGATGGTAGCTAGCTACGTGCACAGATACTGTGCACACAACACTAAATACTTCCTCCAACCACTGTATCTAGTATTGACATTATAATTATGTCACAATGGATTAGCTAGTTTACATGAAACAGCTGCCTATGTTAACTGCTGCGTTAGTGCAGTGTCCTTAGCTAGCTAGCTAGCTAGCTAGCTATGTTGTGCTAGCTAGAGAATATGCTAACGTTAGCTAGCTAGCTAAACTTTTGGCTATGGGCTGGCACTGGCAGTATGGGATTATGGAGCGTGAATTACATTTGTCTTGCTGTAGTTATCTAGCTGTGGCCATCTGGCTAGAATCAACAAGGGCTTTCTACAAAATAGCAACATTAGCACAGATAGCTTTGAATTTAGACCATAAGCACTGCGCACAGATATGCATTGCCAAACAATGCTAATGCCACCTTCTGGTTTGGAGTATTTTAACAAGGCTGAGTGGCTGACGACTTCCAAGGTCTTTGCTGTGTGTACACAAAAGAGATTGACTGCTGACATTCTGTTCAGAGGTGATAAGTACTGTCGACATACCACATTTATGGATGTCCTCAATATAACTAAAGCCTAAAAAGGCGGAAATTGACATTTTTGCCATTACAGTGAACAGGTTCCCATGCAAGAATAAAACCATGGAATCTAGCCACCACATCACAGTAGACAAATATGTATGGGTACATCCCAAATGGCACTATTCCCTATATAGTTCACTACTTTGGATAGACCATAGGGCTTTGGTCAAAAGTAGTGCACTACATAGGAAACAGGGTGCCATTTGGGACACAAACTGTCATTCGAAACAGAATATTATTGCCAGCCAGGATACACATCCACAGACCTCAAGCCATTTCCAGACTTGGATCAAAGCAGCAGAAGCAAATTCACAGTCTACAGACCTGTTCCAGTCAGACTTCTAGTGACTAGATGAGGGTATAGTGATGAACTGTTTGACAGTTATTGCCTTTAAGGAGGTCGTGATACAGAGACAGTGTAGGAGTTCAGTACTCAGCCACACTGATAATAATCCTGTTAGACAGCAGCCCACACACACCAAAGAGAGAGAGTAAACACTGAGTTTAAAGAAGGTTATACTGTAACTAGACAATCAGCTCTCATGACTGTACTTGTTGTTAACTTACCATTAGGTGACCTCTGTTACAGACACACAGTCCTACGATTAGCTGTGTGTACTAGGTGTGGATGGGTTGAAGAGTTGAGGCAGTACAGGAGGAGGACGGGGGACGGGGGGACGGGGGACTGATTACTGGCAGGAAGGGAACGCTCAAGAGGCCTCGTTTTTGTTTGAGAGAGAGACAGAGAGGGTAAACCCAGGCAATGGGTCATGATCCTGAACTTTTCATCCCCAGTCACATCCAATTACAGATGACAGAGGAGAGAAGACAGGCTCTAATAGGTGGATGCAGAGGCAGAACAATGGCTGCAACTGTCTCCCTGTGTGAGAGAGAGAAAGCAGGGAGAGAGACTGCAGTAGAATGGCGTGTTAGTGGGCCATGGAGGCGTGATGGTGGGAGTATGAGGTTGGCATGCGCTGGGCTCTGTGGATGCTATACATGGCATATGTGAAGAGAGGGAGAGGAGGGGTGCAACTGCTGGGGGTGGACAAGCAGAGACAGGGATTGGTGAAACCAGTGGGTATTGACGGAAGGAAGAGCTATGGGAGTCAGTGGTTCTTCAAAGGCATATCAAGGAGTGTGTGTGTGTGTGTGTGTGTGTGTGTGTGTGTGTGTGTGTGTGTGTGTGTGTGTGTGTACATGCGGGCGTATGTACGCATGGAACATCAGCACAGCAGAGATAAAGGACATGGGAGTCACTGACACAACATGGAGGGGGTGTTCTAGAATGTCGCAGTCAGATCAAAGGAGATTGAGATGCAGTGGGTGGAGGCCTTCTCCCTCCTTCTCCCACAGTGTCTCCATCATTTCTCCTATACCTCTCTATCGAACTCCTTAGAGGCAGTCTGTGCAGGAAGTAACATCTTTGAGTGATTTGCCAGTCAAATCAGGTGAGGGGGGAGAGAGAGAGAGCGAGAGAGAGAGAGATGCTGTGTGTTTGCCAGTACTTTGTATTGAGTGTGGAGAAACACTGTAGTCATTACAGCAGCAGAATAAACTGGGCCACCAGCACACACACAGAGAATAAACCACACACACATTTAGCTAGATATACCTAGCTCAAGTCCTTCAGACTAGCTAACAAACCCCATCAACTAGAGCAGCTAAGGCTAACTCACAGCTACAAAAGCTAACTAGCTCCATCCACGCTGCCAGAGCAGCTTTGGCTAACTCTATTTATCTTGAACAGCAACTCAACTCAGACAGCTGTGGCTAACCCAAACTCACTTGTGCATACTGTAACTACAATACTGTCTCACGTGTACCTGTTAAAACTACAACTCTGTCGCACCTCAACCCAGTGTCAACAAAAATAGTGACTAAAACATTTGTCAAACACCTATTTTTCAGAGGCAATTGACGAGACTATAACTAAACTATAGCATTTCAGTTATCTTTGTGACTAAAATCTGACTACTAAATGGACTGGACAAAAGTTTTTAGGTGAGATTGAGAGCTTTTCAGTTATAAGAACAATGAATATTAGCAGTACAGATGCACAGCGCAGTTCTGTTCAGCAGTGGGAAGGATGCGTTACACCCGGAACAGACAGCCTACATTAGCTGGTGCGCTGCGGAGGAGCAAGCGATGAGTGGCTCCGGCTCCACCTCCAATTATAAACATTGCGCAGGCGATTCTCTTGCTAAACAGTCACCACCAGCCTTCTAGTTAGCTACCCTTTGCCTGGTTAAGAAACAAGCTTATTTACGAAATTAAAAACAATAGCAGCATTGAGTTTAATAGTAAAACAACAGTCTAGCTATGTTTTCTCCCCCTCTAGTATAGAAAAGTAGGCTGTCTTTGAACGTGTGGTCTCGCTCAATCCTCCCACTTTCCCCACTGCATTTTATAGCCAGGTTCTGTAGCCAACGTAGACAAGTTTCCCTCTTCTCCTCAGAGAAAACGGCTTGACCATTTAAAAGATATTACCCATATACCAGCACTACCTTGTTTTCTTTCTATCGTGCATTGGCGGGCCGTATTTTACAGTCATAAAACATATTGCGGGCTGTTCTAAAACTAGACTACTTACGGACCGAACCATTAACCATTTGTTAAGGCTACACCAACTACACCAGCTATAGCTAACAACCTGGGGCGCATTCAGCAAGACGTAACGTTTTGGAAAATTCTGATAGAAATATGCTACTGTATGTAGAACAAACATGCCTCTCTGACATGTTGAATAAGGAATAACGTCAGCTCTATTCTTGGACATTTCTATCTGCAACGTTCAATAATGTTTTGGAACTGAACGTAGCCCTGGTAACATTACAAGACTAAACTAAATAACATAAAAAGAGTGCAAAAATGAACACTGCCTACACCTGTTAAAACTACAACATTGTACCTGCTTTAACCACCCACTACACACCTCACACTATCTCACCTCAAATACAGTATGTCTTCGCTGATTAAGATAAAGAACCACACGTGTGATCAGACCATGGCTTAAATGAAGGTTACTACAAGCTTCACTCCGTTGAGCTGCGTGCGTGCATGCGTGTACGTGGGTGGAGTGGGATTTTTGGAGCAGCGGACACCTTTTGGTATGATATCCTCGCCGCTCAACGGAGTGAAGCTTGTAGTAACCTTCATTTAAGCCATGGTCTGATCACACGTGTGGTTCTTTATCTTAATCAGCTAAGACAAACTGTATTTGAGGTGAGATAGTGTGAGGTGTGCAGTGGGTGGTTAAAGCAGGTACAATGTTGTTTGTAAAAAAAATAATAATAATTTGGTGAAAGCAAGGAAGAGTCGCCTTCCCTTGCTAGTAGTAGCTAGTTGGCAGCCTGGCTAGCTGGCTTTAGCCTGGCTAAAAACGTAGCACTTTTTAGCTTCCCACATCTCTATGAAAAACATAATTGCAACACTCCGAATCTCGCTTCTGCGTAGAGATTGTAGTAAGCCACTCAATGGGCAAACTTGGCCAAACTGTGGACCAACGGTCAGTCATACAATGTACATAGGCTAGTTATCATACAGGATTCACACAGAGGTCATAGGTTACATAACAAATAAATAGGCTGAATTTCCAATACAAACAAAACAGCATGATGTTTAATGCCAGGAAAACCACTGGGGATCTGAAAGCTGAAAGAACATGTACAGAATTCCCATTGTTCTGATGATTGACTATTTATCCAGCATCAGCATTTATATTCGGATGTGTAAATCCAATATTTGAATAATATTAAAAGTTTATGAATGTAATATTTACAGAGCTCTGTGATCCAGCTAGCTTACAGTCACTCCTGGATGACGTCCCTGAATAGTGTCACTATGGCAGGCTGGCAGGCTGTCTCTCCCTCCCTCTGAGACAAATCCTGCCTGGATCTCTCTGTTAATCCGTCTGTTCTGGTAAACACAGGCCTCGCTGACTGGCTAACACAAACACACAGACACACAAACACACACACACATACACATACACTGGTAGAGCCTTTATGGCTCACACACTCACAAACAACATTTTGTGTACACATCCATGGAGTCATTGGTATGCAATGCACACACACAGGCATATAAACAACACACACATAATTGTGTGATAAGCACACACACACACGCACACACACGCACACACACGCACTAACCTGCAGGGTCCATGACCTCCTCGATGACCGGTGGCAGGCGCAGTCCATCCATGGTTGCCCTGGCGACTCAGTGTGGGGGATTAGGGGGGAGGTGTGTGTGGGTCCGGATGCTCTCTTGTACTGCAGAGGTTGAGTGATGGATGAGTAGAGGGGGACCAGGGCAGAGAGAGACAGCGGGGAGGATGACGCAGACAAAGCCTAGGAAGGCTCCTCACGCTCCGGGTAGAGCCAGCCGCAGCAGCCCCTCCATCCTAGAGGTGAGAGAGACGCACGGACACTGGAGAACAAAGATGAAAACTGAGCGAGGGACCGCAGACTGAGATGCATGCAACAGAGAGACAAACGCTACAGCTCTCTCTCTCTCTCTCTCAACCTTCTTTTGTTTTGATACTGCACTCCTTTCTTCTTTTTACTTGTGCTGTTATTTTATAACCCCCTCCTGTCCTTGTCTCTCTCTCTCTCTCTCTCCCACTGACCAATTATTTATCTCATTTGCACGGTTGGTCCCTCTCCTGGCTTCTCTCCCGTCTCGGTTTGGGTATCAAGCACGTTTGATGCCCATGCTTTTGCATCCCATCTCTCGCTCTACCTCTCCCTCTCTCTTTCCCTCTATCTACTCTTTCTGCTTCTTTAACCACACAGATCAAATCAAAGGCATTCCTCTCACCATCTAGCACACGTACCTGTAAGGGCAAATATCAGGTAAATATAGAGACACACACACACACACACAGTATTTACCTTTAATGAGAGTCAGACCTTGGAGCTCTGGACACTGACAACCTATTCTCCTGCAGCTTGTGATTCATTTCCCGTCTGTCGTTCACTCCTCCCTCCATCTCTCTCTTTCTCTCTCTCTGACACACACACACACACACTCGCTCTCTCTCCCTCCGATTCTCCTTTCTTGCTGTGTAAACTATGCAGACCTCATTAGTAAATTACTACATTCGGCTGTCCGATTAATTCCTCTCTTTCTATCCTCCCTCTATCGCTCTCTCCTTACAGATTAAAACGGTTTAACCCTGCCCTTACCTGCTGTTGGTCCGTCGGCTGTGATCAATGAACACAGCTAGTTTATCATCCAGCCATCGAACCTGATTGAGAGACCACAGATTGCATGTCATGAATACACAATTAACTTATGACGAGATTGATTTAACCCTTCGCTGCACTGAGGAAAGGTACTGGGGTAGTGACGGATGAGGGAGGACTCTTGTGGGTTCTCACAGCTGCAGTGTACCTTCAGAGGAACATGAAACACTACAGGGGAAGATATGTACAGGTTTATGGTATGTGTCCTTCTGCAAGCAGCATTTTGTAATATCTACAATGCCTTTGAAAGCTTTGTGTTGCAAGAACCTTTAACATTCATGACTATCAGAATGGCATCAAATGGAACTGAAGTAGGCTACTTGTCAGTGCTGATTATTCTCAAACTATTCATTACGAATTTTGATCAGTCATGGGAATAAAATTGCTGAAACAAATTGGCTCCCTACTTAAAAAGAAGATGGAGAACAAGCTATGAAGGAAAATTACTGGAGATTTGGTGAAGGTAAAGACAACTAGCGCAAAAATAATATTGTCATAACGATAAGATATATATATAGTTAAAAAAAACACACAAAAAACATGTATTGTATCTGTCATTCTGTAAGCTGTAATATATACAATGCCTTTGAAAGGTTTTCTCCTTTGTGTTGCAAGAACCCTTAACATTCATGACTATCAGAATAGCATCAAATGGAACCGAAGTAGGCTATTTGTCAGTGCTGATTATTCTCAACAGATGTAACTATTCATTACGTGCTCTCAGCTTTGACATGTTGTCATTCTGAGCACAAAGGCCATGAAGTAACAAACTGAGTAACAGCCCGTAATACACAATGACTCACAACAAGCAGGCCTCTCGTTATAAAAATTGAACTACGACGAACTCAGAGCATCACACGACTCGAGGTGGAGTGGTTGCTAGGCAACCAAGTCCACTGGATCGCATCACATGAAATAGGCTAGATGAAAATTGTTCAAGCTATAAACAAAACAACAACAAAAAGTGAAATATTCTTAACAGTCAAACCTCATCTTTATTTGTTTAATGTTGAAGGGGTTTTTAATAGATGGTCCTTACTAGCCAATCACTGAATGTTTCAGGAAAGACTACAAAGTTCAAAGTTGACTTTGAAGGATTTTTCATCTTTACCAGAACACTGGTATCCTCTGCCCTGTGGGTTTTCTCTCTATGGGTTGAGTGAGAGGATCAGATGGTGAATCAGTGAACCTGACTACTGTGAGTGAGTGTGACTGAGCTGCTGTGCATCCCTGTGCAACACTGCAGCAGAAGTTATATAAGGCAGGCTTTCAGAGGACCAGAGAGAGAGAGAGAGAACACTACTGAGTGAAAGGAAGAGAGTATACCCAGCATTATTTGATAGATGAATTTGTATTTTTAAGGTAATGACTAAAGGATTTCACCCCAAAACTGTATTAGAATTATAAGACAATAAAACCACTAACAGGGAATATGGGTAGAAACTGTTGGAGGCCAACATACCATAGTAAGAGGGGACTTAGAAACTGCTGAAAACTATACTGTGGAAAGTTACAGGCCGCCTAAAGGTGGGCGGAGCAAAGTTCCTTTGTGTGAAGGTATATAAAAAGACTGTGTTTTGAGCACCAGAGCTCTCATGAATAAAAAAATGGCTGATTTCTTACAGACTGGATAATTTGTTTAATTCTTAATTAACTAGAGTCTTACAACCTCTGGGAATTATAGTATTAGAGATAGAAATTCTCATGACATTATTACAAATTGCATAAACTAGCAACACATATAGCTATTGCTCCCACCACTGTGCCGCAAGTAGTGGAGGTTTCTGCTGTGTGCTATCCTATGGGAGATGCTATGAATGCCATGCTACCATCATCAGGAGGTACAGTGCATTTGGAAAGTCTTCAGACCCCTTGACTTTTTCCACAGTTTTTTCCCCTCATTAATCTACACACAATACCCCATAATGACAAAGCAAAAACATGACAAACGGAAAAATCATATTTACATAAGTATTCAGACCCTTTATTCAGTAACGTTGTTGAAGCACCTTTGGCAGCGATTACAGCCTAGAGTCTTCTTGGGTATGACGCTACAAGCTTGGCACACCTGTATTTGGGAAGTTTCTCCCATTCTTCTCTGCAGATCTTCTCAAGCTCTGTCAGGTTGGATGGGGAGCGTCGCTGCACAGCTATTTCCAAGTCTCTTCTGAGATGTTCAATCAGGTTCAAGTCCGGGCTCTGGCTGGGCCACTCAAGGACATTCAGAGACTTGTCCCAAAGCCACTCCTTCATTGTCTTGGCTGTGTGCTTAGAGTCGTTGTCCTGTTGGAAGGTGAACCTTCGCCCCAGTCTGAGTCCTGAGCGCTCTGGAACAGGTTTTCATCAAGGATCTTTCTGTACTTTGCTCTATTCATCTTTCCCTCGATCCTGACTAGTCTCCCAGTCCCTGCTGCTGAAAAACATTACCACAGCATGATGTTGCCACCCCCATGCTTCACCGTAGGGATGGTGCCAGGTTTCCTCCAGACGTGACGCTTGGCATTCAGGCCAAAGAGTTCAATCTTGGTTTCATCAGACCATAGAATCTTGTTTTTCATGGTCTGAGTCCTTTAGGTGCCTTTTGGCAAACTCCAAGCGGCCTGTCATGTGCCTTTTACTGAGGAGTGGCTTCCGTCTGGCCACTCTACCATAAAGGCCTGATTGGTGGAGTGCTGCAGAGATGGTTGTCCTTCTGGAAGATTCTCCAATCGCCACAGAGGAACTCTGGAGCTCTGTCAGAGTGACCATCGGGTTCTTGGTCACCTCCCTGATCAAGGCCCTTCTCCCCTGATTGCTCAGTTTGGCCGGGCGGCCAGCTCTAGGAAGTGTCTTGGTGGTTCCAAACTTCTTCCATTTAAGAATGATGGAGGCCACTGTGTTCTTGGGGACCTTCAATGTTGCAGAAATGTTTTGGTACCCTTCCCCAGATCTGTGCCTCGACACAATCCTGTCTCGGCGCTCTATGGACAATTCCTTTGACCTCATGGCTTGGTTTTTGCTCTGACATGCACTGTCAACTGTGGAACCTAATATAGACAGGTGTGTGCCTTTCAAAATCATGTCCAATCAATTTAATTTACCACAGGTGGACTCCAATCAAGTTGTAGAAACATCTCAAGGATGATCAATGGAAACAGGATGCACCTGAGCTCAATTTCAAGTCCCATAGCAAAGGGTCTAAATACTTACGTAAATGAAGTGTGTTTTTTGTTTTTTTTATATACACTACCAGTCAAAAGTTTGGACACACCTACCCATTCAAGGGTTTGTCTTTATTTTTACTATTTATTACATTGTAAAATAATAGTGAAGACATCAAAACTATGAAATAACACATATGGAATCATGTAGTAACCAATATTTGAGATTCTTTCAATAGCCACCATTTGCCTTGATGACAGCTTTGCACACTCTTGGCATTCTCTCAACCAGCTTCATGAGGTAGTCACCTGGAATGCATTTCAATTAACAGGTGTACCTTCTTAAAAGTTAATTTTAGGAATTTATTTCCTTCTTAATGCGTTTGAGCCAATCAGTTGTGTTGTGCCAAGGTAGGGGTGGTATATAGAAGATAGCCCTATTTGGTAAAAGACCAAGTTCATATTATGGCAAGAACAGCTCAAATAAGCAAAGAGAAACAACAGTCCATCATTACTTTATGACATGAAGGTCAGTCAATACGGAACATTTCAAGAACTTTGAAAGTTTCTTCAAGTGCAGTCGCAAAAACCATCAAGCGCTATGATGAAACTGGCTCTCATGAGGACCGCCACAGGAATGGAGGACCCAGAGTTACCTCTGCTGCAGAGGATAAGTTCATTAGAGTTACCAGCCTCAGATATTGCAGCCCAAAGAAATGCTTCACAGAGTTCAAGTAACAGACACATCTCAACATCAACTGTTTAAAGGAGACTGTGTGACTCAGGCCTTCATGGTTGAATTGCTGCAAAGAAACCACTACTAAAGGACACCAATAAGAAGAGAGACTTACTTGGGCCAAGAAACACGAGGAATGGACATTACACCGGTGGAAATGTGTCCTTTGGTCTGGAGTCCAAATTGGAGATTTTTGGTTCCATCCGCCGTGGCTTTGTGAGACATAGTGTGGGTGAACGGATGATCTCTGCATGTGTATTTCCCATCGTAAAGCATGGAGAAGGAGGTGTTATGGTGTTGGGTGCTTTGCTGGTGACACTGTCTGTGATTTATTTAGAACCTGGCCACACCCGGAGCTGGAGAAAGGAGAGGCGCCCTGACCCCTACAGCTGCTACTCCAGGCCATGTTGAGAGGCACCGGGGGAGAGAGGTGATGCGACACTTAACCAGCATGGCTGCCACAGCATTCAGCAGTGATACGCCATCCCATCTGGTTTGGGCTTAGTGGGATTATCATTTGTTTTTCAACAGGACAATGACCCAACACACCTCCAGGCTGTGTAAGGGCTATTTTAACAAGAAGGAGAGTGATGGAGTGCTGCATCAGATGACCTGGCCTCCACAATCCCTCAAACTTAACCCAATTGAGATGGTTTGGGATGAGTCGGACTGCAGAGTGAAGGAAAAGCAGCCAACATGTGCTCAGCATATGTGGGAGCTCCTTCAAGACTGTTGGAAAAGCATTCCAGGTGAAGCTGGTTGAGAGAATCCCAAGAGTGTGCAAAGCTGTCATCAAGGCAAAGGGTGGCTATTTGAAGAATCTCAAATATAAAATATATTTTGATTTGTTTAACACTTTTTTGGTTACTACATGTTTCCATATGTGTTATTTCATCAATGTAGAAAATGGTCAAAATAAAGAAAAACCCTGGAATGAGTAGGTGTGTCCAAACCTTTGACTAGTACTGTATAAATTAGCAAACAATTCTAAAAACCTGTTTTTGCTTTCTCATTATGGGGTATTGTGTGTAGATTGATGAGGAAAATTTAAGGCTGTAACGTAACAAAATTAGGAAAAGTGAAGGGGTCTGAATACTTTTCGAATGCACTGTAATTCGGGATGTACAGTCTATGAACACTCATGGATGCACAAACAAACACACACACACACACACACACACACACATACACACACACTTGATAACCACGCCATGGAGGGCCCTGTGTTTTGCTCTCTCCAACAACTCTCTCCAGAATCTCTCCTCTTCCCACCAACCCACAAACACACACACACACACACACAAACAAACTAACATAAACACACACTGGTATAAAAGACAAGACGACAAGCAGGCTGTGAAAACTAGCCTAACCTTGCTGTGGGCTAAGACTGGATCTCCCAGTCTCATCACTAATCACTGCCCTAATCTCGCTGTGGGCTAAGACAGGATCTGCCCGTCTCTCCTCTCATCCATGCCCTAACCTCGCTATGGGCTAAGACAGGATCTGCCCGTCTCTCCTCTCATCCATGCCCTAACCTCGCAGTGGGCTAAGACAGGATCTGCCCGTCTCTCCTCTCATCCATGCCCTAATCTCGCTGTGGGCTAAGACAGGATCTGCCCGTCTCTCCTCTCATCCATGCCCTAACCTCGCTATGGGCTAAGACAGGATCTGCCCGTCTCTCCTCTCATCCATGCCCTAATCTCGCTGTGGGCTAAGACAGGATCTGCCCGTCTCTCCTCTCATCCATGCCCTAACCTCGCTATGGGCTAAGACAGGATCTACCCGTCTCTCCTCTCATCCATGCCCTAACCTCGCTGTGGGCTAAGACAGGATCTGCCCATCTCTCCTCTCATCCATGCCCTAACCTCGCTATGGGCTAAGACAGGATCTGCCGTCTCTCCTCTCATCCATGCCCTAACCTCGCTGTGGGCTAAGGCAGGATCTGCCCGTCTCTCCTCTCATCCATGCCCTAACCTCGCTGTGGGCTAAGACAGGATCTGCCCGTCTCTCATCCATGCCCTAACATCGCTGTGGGCTAAGACTGGATCTTTAAACCGGCAGGAAAATGGAGTGTGTTCATTGCCATTAAGCCAGAGTGGAGATGGCGTTCACTCTCACACACACACACAGACACTCCAGGCTTACACAATGTGCAAGTCCATTTGGTAAAAAGGAGAAAACATTAACACCATAAAAAAGGCATATCCACTCATAGTTTTTTTTGTTTCCTCTTTCCAACCAGCCATAGGAGCAGCTGACAAATTTGCTCCATCTCAAAACATGGGCAACAGTTTACAGTCAGGTGCCCCAGATGGAGCATGGTTGCCCTGGGCGCAAGGCAGAGCACTCTGCTGGAAACACATTGTGACCTTGTTAGACACAGCTGGGCCAGAGTTGGGATCAACAGAAATCGTATTACAACACCATTTCCATATTATATATCCATATCAATATGCCTTAGTACCATAGTGAGGTGAGGGAATATTATTGTGCCTAAGGAGGTTAAAGCAGTGACAAAACATAGAAAATATTTGGTTGGCCTAATGTGTGTTTTAACTGTACAGTCTTATAAGTCATTATAGTTCATGATCCATAAAACATTATACAGAGTATTATAATATAACCACTTATGAGAATTATGGATGCTTATGCTTATAGTGTGCGTGCGTGTGGCTAGAGAGTGGTATTCCCTTCCCATGTCCCCCCAAAGAGTATTAGCTCACTCTCCTTATTGAGGGTAAGCGAGTCAACACAAACCAAACTACACACACTTCTCACACATACCTTTTACAGAGCAGAACAACCCTGTCCTATAGGCTCTACTGCATTAGCATGAATGGCCATTGAGTAACTCAAAGTTGTAGCACACATAATGATTAATGATGAAAGGAATATTATTTGAACGCACAAACAACTTAACTGCATTACATTATAGGCCTAATCCTGGCAATCTAATAATAATCAAGATAAGGTAATTAGGTGGGTGATTACAGTTCTCCTATTTTACACATGTACAAGTGCGAATTGGAAATGTATTTTTTTGCATATCCCAACTCCTCCTGAGACACCCTTGGAGAGTGGGGTCAGAGCCAAGGATCAGCCATTATTGACGGCGACCCTGGAGCAATTAGGGTTAAGTGCCTTGCTCAAGGGCACATCGACAAATGTCTCACCTAGTCGGCTCAGGGATTTGAACAAGCGACCTTTCGGTTATTGGCCCAACGCTTCTAATCTCTAGACTACCTACTGTAGGCTAAAGTATCATAATCTTCATTCATTGTTACACCTAGAAACGCTGACGCAACAATTCTATTTCTGCTGAAAATAGAAAGATGTGGCGATAACATCACAAATAAAGTCCTGTGATATTCTAGAATTTTTACAGTGTATATCCCGGGAAACAGAACCAAACAGAATGCTCAAATTTGCTTTTTCATCCAAAAAGACACCCTAAACTTCATAACACAAACCGCGCTTTTTTACATTAAAAAGTCAAGTCAATATTTAAAAATATATATTTTGCCCAATAGTTTTAGTCTGTCTTATTTTGAAAACACAGAAAACATCCCGATTCGCCCTGGCTTGCTGCCCACATCTGTCCACGTTGTGAAGAACGAGAGGAGGTCATCTTGGCCTTCAGGTGTGGCGAGATGCCTGAAGCCTGGATGTCCTCCCTCCGTCCTCTCTAGACCAAGGGACCAGTCTGCCAAAGACTGCCTGAAGCTGAAGGACAACCAGTCTTACGTGCTTGTGGACGTGTGGGAGCCCAACATGGAGGCCCCTCAGAAGGCCAGTGTCCCTCTTGCTGTCTCCTCCTCTTCCTCCAGAGGGAGAAGCAGCGAACCTGGCCACACCCGGAGCTGGAGAAAGGAGAGGCGCCCTGACCCCTACAGCTGCTACTCCAGGCCATGTTGAGAGGCACCGGGGGAGAGAGGTGATGCGGCCTGGCTTCTCTGGTGAGAGACACCTTCACCAGAGCCATGACCCTCACACCCACCACTCCTACCAGAGCCATATGGAGAGAATCAGCAGGACCTCTGCTCCCAGCTGTCCAAGTCCTGTAAGAGGAGCAGGGAGGGTCGGGGCGAACCGCAGGTGTCCTCCAGCTGCAAGAATTGAGCACTCAGCCTAAAGCATGATGCACCCAAGGCACTGAAATTACTTTGAATTTGATTTTTTCTAATTAGTTTCATTTAGAGCTAAATATGAGTTACTTGTTGTTTAACTTTTGAGTGTCTGCCTGATATTTTTTCCCAAAAGCATGCACATATTGTTAATATGTATATTTGTGCGATCAAATAAAACCTTTGCCAAACATTTGAAGATAGGCCTAAATGGGCAATAGGCTAATATGGTTAGCAAGTTTAGCCCAAAGGGAGTGTGACACAGACTGTGATATAACCTGGACACTGCAGTCTGCTCAGCATATTAATTAAAAGAGAGAGAGAGAGAGAGAGAGAGAGAGAGAGAGAGAGAGAGAGAGAGAGAGAGAGAGAGAGAGAGAGAGAGAGAGAGAGAGAGAGAGAGAGAGAGAGAGAGAGAGAGAGAAGAATTAAGAAGAAAAATGGGGAGGCAAGGAGTAGTTACTGACAGAAAGAGGGAAGGAGAAAGAAAGTGAGAGAGATGAGGTGGTTGAGTGAGGGATAGTGTTGACAGAGAGAGGGAGAGAGAGATTGAGAGGAGAGGAAAGGAACAGAGATGTAATTACTGTTCTTGTTCCTCAGTGACCACAGTGCTCAGGAATAGGGAGCCTGCCTACTACTGTCACCACAGCAGGGCCAGAACACACACGGCACGCACACACACACTGGCACCTACATTGACTTCTAAAAACCAGATCTGACTTCATTTTCCAAACTATAACAGAACAGACGATTCCAGTGGTGTTTACATGTAATACTGCCACACACCCTGTTTCCTGATGGTGAGCTCACAGGACATTAAGAGGTACATTTTTCCCTTGAATGTCACAAAAAGTCTCCAAAGCACTGTAATATCACTAAATACAGCAATAACATGTCAATGATCTGAGCTGTTGAAAACAACCAGAGACAGTTAGATAAGAGATGTCTGTTGAGTGCAGAGCTGTAGTGGGAGGGTATGTGTGGGCGGGGGATTAGGGTGAATTTATTTTACTAAACTGTTTTTACCTGGCTAGCAGACAGCAGATACACACATACACATTGTGTTTGGTCTGGGCTAACACTGGTCCTCACAGCTGTAGTTTGTCTGATCTATGTTAGGGTGTTTGATGCTCTAGTGGCAGTCTGGGCTGCTTTTGTTCATTGATCTGATTTCCTCTAATCATAGTCATAGTTCTGGATCTGACAGGGCTCATTAGTGTGTGTGTGTGTGTGTGTGTGTTTCCACCCCGGAGACCAAGGCAGAGCGCCCTGAATAACATTAACATTTAAACCAGCACACTAATAACAGTGCAGCATAATAATCACCACATTCATTGCATTACAGCTATGCAGCTACACCACATATTGCCTATGCATGCCTACCTCTTATAACAAGAAATGACTTCATAACAAAACGTTAACATAAGCCCAGTAATTGCCTAAAATCTTAATATCAAAACACTAAACATTAGAGACTACACAACCCAGCTTTGCTTAACTCAAATTAACCCTACCACACTACTTTTTATTCATCAGCAGACTCAGACACAATTTACATCAAACGTATCTAGTTACTATAGCCTGGGTACTGCTTGGGGGCATTTACATTTGCACTTATTACAGTAGAACAACACAATGCATCTTACCATAAGGCCTACATTGTATTATGCACTACATGCACCACTACTACATCGGTAAACATATCTAAATTAGTTTCAATTTGAGAAAGAGACGGGAAAAGAAAGAGATGAAAAACAGCCTTAGCCAGATATTACAAGATAGAGCGAGGAAAAGAGAGAGAGAGGAACAGATTATGAGAACTGGTGTGAGGGAGAGAGCGAGAGCGAGCGAGAATATGGGCCAGAGCTGAGTTTAGTGACCAGAGCTCAGTGAGGTGGTGAGAGAGTAACTCTATAATAATAAAATAAAATGTTATTGTCGCATACACATACGGATATTGCAGATGTTATCGCGGGTGTAACGAAATGCTTATGTTCTGATCTCCAACAGTGCAGTAATATCTAACAATAAAAAACAAAACACGCAAATCCCAAAAAGAAAAATAAAGAAAAATATAAATATTACAACGAGCAATGTCAGTGTCCGGAATATAAATATACAGTTAATGTATATGATGGTGTGTATAGACATTATGGACAGTATATACAGTACCAGTCAAAGGTTTGGACACAGCAAAGGTTTCTCTTTATTTTTACATTGTAGAATAATAGTGAATACATCAAAACTATGAAATAACATATATGGAATCATGTAGTAACCAAAAAAAGTGTTAACCTAATCAAAATACATTTTAAATAGCCACCCTTTGCCTTGATGACAGCTTTGCACACCCTTGGCATTCTCTCAACCAGCTTCATGAGGTAGTCACCTGGAATGCATTTAGATTAACAGGTGTGCCTTCTTATAAGTTAATTTGTGGAATGTCTTTCCTTCTTAATGCATTTGAGCCAATCAGTTGTGTTGTGACAAGGTAGGGGTGCTATACAGAAGATAGCCCTATTTGGTAAAATACCAAGTTCATATTATGGCAAGAACAGCTCAAATAAGCAAAGAGAAATGACAGTCCATCATTACTTTAAGAAATGAAGGTCAGTCAATACAGAACATTTCAAGAACTTTGAAAGTTTCTTCAAGTGCAGTCGCAAAAACCATCAAGCGCTATGATGAAACTGCCTCTCATGAGGACTGCCACAGGAATGGAAGACTCAGAGTTACCTCTGCTGCAGAGAATAAGTTCATTAGAGTTACCAGCCTCAGAAATTGCAGCCCAAATAAATGCTTCACAGAGTTCAAGTCACAGACACATCTCAACATCAGCTGTTCAGAGGGGACTGTGTGAATCAGGCCTCCATGGTGGAATTGCTGCAAAGAAATGAAGAAGACACTTGCTTTGGCCAAGAAACACGAGCAATGGACATTAGACTGGTGGAAATGTGTCCTTTGGTCTGGAGTCCAAATTTGAGATTTTTGGTTCCAACCGCTGTGTCTTTGTGAGACGCGGTGTGGGTAAACAGATGATCTCTGCATGTGTAGTTCCCACCGTAAAGCATGGAGGAGGAGGTGTTATGGTGTGGGGGTGCTTTGCTGGTGACACTGTCTGTGATTTATTTAGAATTCAAGGCACACTTAACCAGCATGGCAACCACAGCATTCTGCAGCGATACGAAATCCCATCTGGTTTGGGCTTAGTGGGACTATAATTTGTTTTTCAACAGGGCAATGACCCAACAAACCTCCAGGCTGTGTAAGGGCTATTTGACCAAGAAGGAAAGTGATGGAGTGCTGCATCAGATGACCTGGCCTCCACAATCACCCGACCTCAACCCAATTGAGATGGTTTGGGATGAGTTGGACCGCAGAGTGAAGGAAAAGCGGCCAACAAGTGCTCAGCATATGTGGGAGCTCCTTCAAGACTGTTGGAAACGCATTCCAGGTGAAGCTGGTTGAGAGAATGCCAAGAGTGTGCAAAGCTGTCATGAAGGCAAAGGGTGGCTACTTTGAAGAATCTAAAATCTAAAATATATTTGTATTTGTTTAAAACTTTTTTGGTTAATACATGATTCCATATGTGTTATTTCATAGTTTTGATGTCTTCACTATTATTCTACAATGTAGAAAATAGTAAAAAATAAAGAAAGGCCCTTGAATGAGTAGGTGTGTCCAAACTTTTGACTGGTACTGTATATACAGTTGAAGTCGGAAGTTTACATACACTTAGGTTGGAGTCATTTAAAACTTGTTTTTCAACCACTCCACACATTTCTTGTTAACAAACTTTCCAAATGCCTGAAGGTACCACGTTCATCTGTACAAACAATAGTACGCAAGTATAAACACCATGGGACCACGCAGCCGTCATACCACTCAGGAAGGAGACGTGTTCTGTCTCCTAGAGATGAACGTACTTTGGTGCGAAAAGTGCAAATCAATCCCAGAACAACAGCAAAGGACCTTGTGAAGATGCTGGAGGAAACAGGTACAAAAGTATCTATATCCACAGTAAAATGAGTCCTATATCGACATAACATGAAAGGCCGCTCAGCAAGGAAGAAGCCACTGCTCCAAAACCGCCATAAAAAAGCCAGACTATGGTTTGTAACTGCACATGGGGGCAAAGATCGTACCTTTTGGAGAAATGTCCTCTGGTCTGATGAAACAAAAATAAAACTGTTTGGCCATCATGCCGTCGTTATGTTTGGAGGAAAAAGGGGAAGGGTTGCAAGCCAAAGAACACCATCCCAACCATGAAGCACGGGGGTGGCAGCATCATGCTGTGGGGGTGCAATGCTAGTCTATCACAGTGCCATCCGTTTTGTCTCCAAAGCCCCATACACTACCCACCACTGTGACCTGTACGCTCTTGTTGGCTGGTCCTCACTACATGTTCGTCGTCAAACCCACTGGCTCCAGGCCATCTATAAATCACTGCTAGGCAAATCCCCGCCTTATCTTAGCTCATTGGTCACCATAGCAGCACCCACCCGTAGTCTGCGCTCCAGCAGGTATATCTCACTGGTCATTCCCAAAGCCAACACCTCCTTTGGCCGCCATTCCTTCCAGTTCTCTGCTGCCAATGACTGGAACGAATTGCAAAAATCTCTGAAGCTGGAGACTCTTATCTCCCTCAATAACTTTAAGCATCAGTTGTCAGAGCACCTTACCGATCACTGCACCTGTACACAGCCCATCTGAAATTAGCCCACCCAACTACCTCATCCCTATATTGTTATTTATTTTGCTCTTTTGCACCCCAGTATCTCTATTTGCACATAATCTCTTGCACATCTAGCATTCCAGTGTTAATACTATTGTAATTATTTTGCACTATAGCCTATTTATTGCCTTACCTCCATAACTTGCTACATTTGCACACACTGTATATATATTTTCTGTTGTATTTTTGACTTTATGTTTTTTACCCCATATGTAACTCTGTGTTGTTTTTATTGCACTGCTTTGCTTTATCTTGGCCAGGTCGCAGTTGTAAATGAGAACCTGTTCTCAACTGGCTTACCTGGTTAAATAAAGGTGAAATAAAAAAATAAAAATAAAAAATGCTGCAGGAGGGACTGGTGCACTTCACAAAATAGATGGCATCATGAGGAAGGAAAATTATGTGGATATATTGAAGCAACATCTCAAGACATCAGTCAGGAAGTTAAAGCTTGGTCGCAAATGGGTCTTCCAAATGGACAATGACCCCAAGCATACTTCCAAAGTTGTGGCAAAATGGCTTAAGGACAACAAAGTCAAGGTATTGGAGTGGCCATCACAAAGCCCTGACCTCAATCCTATAGAAAATGTGTGGGCAGAAGAAAATAAATTTGTGGAGTGGTTGAAAAACAAGTTTGAATGACTCCAACCTAAGTGTATGTAAACTTCCGACTTCAACTGTATATATATACAGTGGGGAGAACAAGTATTTGATACACTGCCGATTTTGCAGGTTTTCCTACTTACAAAGCATGTAGAGGTCTGTAATTGTTATCATAGGTACACTTCAACTGTGAGAGACGGAATCTAAAACAAAAATGCAGAAAATCACATTGTATGATTTTTAAGTAATTCATTTGCATTTTATTGCATGACATAAGTATTTGATCACCTACCAACCAGTAAGAATTCCGGCTCTCACAGACCTGTTAGTTTTTCTTTAAGAAGCCCTCCTGTTCTCCACTCATTACCTGTATTAACTGCACCTGTTTGAACTCGTTACCTGTATAAAAGACACCTGTCCACACACTCAATCAAACAGACTCCAACCTCTCCACAATGGCCAAGACCAGAGAGCTGTGTAAGGACATCAGGGATAAAATTGTAGACCTGCACAATGCTGGGATGGGCTACAGGACAATAGGCAAGCAGCTTGGTGAGAAGGCAACAACTGTTGGCGCAATTATTAGAAAATGGAAAAAGTTCAAGATGACGGTCAATCACCCTCGGTCTGGGGCTCCATGCAAGATCTCACCTCGTGGGGCATCAATGATCATGAGGAAGGTGAGGGATCAGCCCAGAACTACACTGCAGGACCTGGTCAATGACCTGAAGAGAGCTGGGATCACAGTCTCAAAGAAAACAATTAGTAACACACTACGCCGTCATGGAATAAAATCCTGCAGCGCACGCAAGGTCCCCCTGCTCAAGCCAGCACATGTCCAGGCCCGTCTGAAGTTTGCCAATGACCATCTGGATCATCCAGAGGTGGAATGGGAGAAGGTCATGTGGTCTGATGAGACAAAAATAGAGCTTTTTGGTCTAAACTCCACTCGCCGTGTTTGGAGGAAGAAGAAGGATGAGTACAACCCCAAGAACACCATCCCAACCGTGAAGCATGGAGGTGGAAACATCATTCTCTGGGGATGCTTTTCTGCAAAGGGGACAGGACGACTGCACCGTATTGAGGGGAGGATGGATGGGGCCATGTATCGCGAGATCTTGGCCAACAACCTCCTTCCCTCAGTAAGAGCATTGAAGATGGGTCGTGGCTGGGTCTTCCAGCATGACAACGACCCGAAACACACAGCCAGGGCAACTAAGGAGTGACTCCGTAAGAAGCATCTCAAGGTCCTGGAGTGGCCTAGCCAGTCTCCAGACCTGAACCCAATAGAAAATCTTTGGAGGGGAGCTGAAAGTCTGTATTGCCCAGCGACAGCCCCCGAAACCTGAAGGATCTGGAGAAGGTCTGTATGGAGGAGTGGGCCAAAATCCCTGCTGCAGTGTGTGCAAACCTGGTCAAGACCTACAGGAAACGTATGATCTCTGTAATTGCAAACAAAGGTTTCTGTACCAAATATTAAGTTCTGCTTTTCTGATGTATCAAATACTTATGTCATGCAATAAAATGCTAATGAATTACTTAAAAATCATACAATGTGATTTTCTGGATTTTTGTTTTAGATTCCGTCTCTCACAGTTGAAGTGTACCTATGATAAAAATTACAGACCTCTACATGCTTTGTAAGTAGGAAAACCTGCAAAATCGGCAGTGTATCAAATACTTGTTCTCCCCACTGTGTGTATATATATATATATATATATATATATATATATATATATATATATATATATATATATATATATATGAATGACTCATCCACACGCACACACACCATGGTATTAAAATGCATCACTACTATTAGGATGGAAAAACACTGGAAGTGAGCTCAAGTGAATCAATGATTTCCCCATCAAAATCACAAGCTACACCACTGCATAGAGATCAAATCTATCATATGTGGCTGGGTAAGAAAGAAAAAAACATGCTGTTGTTTATTGATTGGGATGGATTTACCCCAAACCCAAATTGCTCTGTAGGCCTTCATTCTCTGACCAATGATGGAGCAAGATTGGTGAGAGGGAGCAGGTTGCAAGATAAATTGAATGGAACATACCTTTTCAGAGCCTACGCTTTTTTGTTGTTGTTTTTTTACCTATTGTTCTTTTCTCATGATCTCTTGAACCATGGAAGTATGTAACCATGCAGAACATTCTGATGAAATCATTGGATATCCAGCACCAACAAATTACCTACACGTGAAAGAAAGAAGATAAACTGAAGGAATTCATGTACATTTGAACTCTGGTGAACTCTGCAGCTTGTAGGAGAGACAACAGCACAACCTAGTGGAAAGTCTAGGACGCAAACAGAGATATACACGAATCTGCCGATGTGACTTCAACATGTAACATTTTTCTGTCCTAACTCTTTTGTAACAACACAATTGTCAGACACATTTACCAATTGTTATATTATTCATAATAGTCGTTTTTGTTTTCTTTATTTATTACATATCGGGGTTGTCGAATAAACATATATGAAAAGACGGTGGTCATGTAACAGCACCATCAGCCAGGAAGTTGAGGTAGCTAGCCTAGCTATGTTATCCATTTTGCCATCATAATGGGATATTATAAGAACCTGCATATTGTATGAAAGCATGACTACTTTAAAGACCTCCGTCATTGCTCATAAAAACTTCTGCATCTAAATCAGGTAGCTTGTTAGCTAGATAGCTAGCCACTCAAGCTGGACATGAGAATGATGCAGTTTAGCTCGAGAAGCCTACTAGTAGGACTACTGTCTTTGTAGTAGTGCTGTGTTGCTGATGATTGTGGTATGGTTTGACAGTGTCAGGACAATTACAGAGCTAAATCCTGTGGTGTTATTAGACTGAATGGGCTAGTATGCCTTGGGAACACATAGCTTGCTTACGTTCTCACTTTATTCTGGTTTCCCTTAGTTACCATAGCCACAAAGTCAAAATTGGCTATATCTTAAAAATGCATAAAATATTTTTTTGGTTAGGCGTAAGGTTAGGTTTATCACTCACATTTTAAGAAGAGAAATTGTAGAAATAGATTTAGTTTAGACTTTGTGCCTGTGGTAACTAGTGACGACCCTTTATTCTCCACCCCTCCTGTTGGTTTGCTGTGGGAAGTATGCTGTGTCTGGAGAGAAGGATGCTGGGACTTGTAGCCTTCATAGGGGGTGACCTCCATGCTACGTCTGGGAGACTCCTGAGATGCACCTTGAAGTCTTCAGCAGTCCAACAGACTTCTGGCTCCACACACCACCTCCAGATGGCGTGGCTCTCCTCACAGGCACCTGTCTGTGGACACCATACCCCTAAACATAGGACAGGGCTGTATGGGCCTTTTACACACCCACAGCAGACACTGGGGAGTTCCCGTGGCCCCCTCTCCCTCTTTACCCAGAGGGCCGCCCTCTCCCAGGGACCCAACACCTCCACAGCCAATATCAGGCTGCAAACACGGCTGGTGGTCACCCTGCTGTTCGGCGGGGGTCTGCTTGGCACCTGGTGGTACGTGCGTAACGAGAAGCAGCAAAATCACCGAATGCAGCGTATAGAGCAGTTGAAAAAGGTGACCCTGGGCCAGGGAGACTTCAGCCTCCTTGACCACAGGGGGCACCGCAGGACCAAGAGAGACTTCCTGGGTAGCTGGGTGCTCCTCTACTTTGGCTTCACCCACTGCCCTGACATTTGCCCCGATGAGCTGGATAAGATATCTGCTGTGGTCAGCACTCTGGACAAGGACCCGTCTCTCCCTCCGGTCCAACCGCTGTTTGTGACGGTCGACCCGGAACGAGACGACGTGGCGGCCCTAGAGAGGTACGTGAAGGACTTCCACCCCCGGCTGATCGGCCTGACGGGTACCCCAGAGGAGGTGAAGGTGGCGGGGAAGGACTACAGGGTGTACGCCAGCGCTGGACCTAAGGATGAGGACGGGGACTATATAGTGGACCACACCATCCTCATCTACCTGGTCAACCCAGATGGACTGTTCCTGGACTATTACAACAGGATGAAGGATGACGTGCAGATTGCTGAGAGCATCAGGAACCATATGAAGAGCTACGTCAAACTCCCTGAGTGAATGACTGTAACCACGCCAACAAGACTATCAAAGACCTATAGTATGGTACATTTAGGCTGAACCCAAAGTCCAGATAACAATAATCCTCCATCAGAAATGAGGCCCTGTGTTGAATTATTCCCAGACCAGACTGAAGCACAACAATATGGACGCTTCACCGAGGCTATGCTGATTCTGTGTGTGCAATAAATTGTTTTTGTCTGACACTGAGAATTACCTGGATATGAAATTATCTTTATACTAGTCTTTAGTGAAGGGCCCTGGTCATTAGTAGGTGTTACAATATTGAAAGTGTCTTCATATAATCTTAGTAAAATCCACACGCTCATGTTTTGTTTTATACACATTTTTGGCCAGAGTAAAACAAGTATTTTCCCTTACAAACCAGTTAAACAATTTCCCAATTTAGGTTATATTCTCTTGAATGAAAGTAGAAAAAGGATTAAGGTTTTCTTAAAAGCTCTCTCATCTGATATAGAAAACGTATGTCATGACAAACATTGGGAAAAGGGTGATATTCTTAGGGTTAGTCAATTAACACTACCAACACACCCTGAGTGCGACATTTGGTAAATATCTTGTGTAGATGCAGTTGAAAGAGATAAAAAGAGCTTCTTTCTCTTGAGATAACCAGAGGAATACACAGACATACAGAGACACCAAAGATCAAACAATAGACAGGAGGTTTAAATTAAATAAGAGCAAGTACGTGAGTGAGCGAGAGAATGGGTGCAGCCAGGTCATGATGATAGAGCAGGTCAGTACTAGTGGTCCGGTAGGCACAAGTGGCGTCACACACAGGAGTGTGTACCACGTTTCAGAGTAATGTTCGGGTGTGTAAGTCCCCTGTAGCTCAGTTGGTAGAGCATGGCGCTTGCATCGTTTCCCACGGGGGGCCAGTATGAAAATGTATGCACTCACTAACTGTAAGTTGTTCTGGATAAGAGCGTCTGCTAAATGACTAAAAATTTTAAAAAATGTAAAAATGTAGTCCCCACTGAGTAGGAGGCAAGAGCTCACACACACATGATCAGGTTCAGGAGATGAATGGGTCTGGGTCATATAGGGTCTGAGGTTGCTGCTGATGCAAGGGCATTCTTGAATCGTTGGTTGGCCCTGTGTTTGCTGAGCAGAGTGAGTCCCATGGTGTCAATGCTTTCCTCGAGACCCTCACTCCTGTCGATCTCCACTGTGTAGTCATTGGCCTGGAGAGGAGATAGCATGATAACCTCAACCTGATAACACAGTGTCCTAATGGTAGAGTAATGGAGTTACTATAGACAAATACATATTGTACTAGAAGCTATCAAACTAATTTGTCATACAATAAAATCAAGTATCTCTAAATATCAAGTGTTCAGTTCATTGTCAAGACTATAAACTCCAGACAGTGGCTGATTACACTTGATTAGATTGTGGTGTTGATTACATTGTGGTGTATTAAATTCATTCAATCACACACACACACACTCACCAGCTGAAGGGAAGCCAGCATGTACTTGCAGGCCTCGAAGTTGTCCATGCCATGGACTACAGAGGCGAAGGTCCTCCTCTGGCCCACACTGCTCAACGCTGCTACGATCCTGTCCCCATAGTCATGGATGTCAAAGGTAGGACGCTCCTCCTACAGAGACATGGGGTCAGGAGTGTCAGGAGGTTTAGCCAACAGATCACACATCATGCCACACTAGAAATCACCAAAAGGGTGAACAATGATAATATAATATTTGATTAGAATAGATCCTTTGTCCATTTTTTCAATGAAAATTGGTTAATCTACAGCGAAATGTCTGGAAAGTATATAATTGAATCTTACCTGATAGGTGAGCTCCGGTCGTATTTTGTCCTCCCATTCCTTCACTCTTTTCGACAGCGCTGTCTCCTGGGCATAACCCTGGGAATTCACCAGGAACTGCTCCTGAAATATGAAAGAAGTGGGGGGAACATCAGGAACATCAGTGGCTAGCTACACAGAACCCTCTAGTATTCCTCGCTGGAACATGACCCAGAAAGACTGGGGCATTGAGACACGTACCACACTCTTCTTCACCAGGTCTTCGTAACTCAGTCCGTCCATGTCTGCCCCTGGCAGCAACAGAAACATTGTAAACATACTATCTTTGCCTATGATTGCCTACAGTGTCTTAAAACATTCTGAATGGTCCACAATGTGTTTTTTAAATCTGTGTTTTTTATTGTCAAGTAACATATCATTGTGGAGTGACACTAATACATTAGTCTAACTCTACAGTCAGTCAATGGACATAGACACACAGTCGAGACCTGATGGCTTGGTTTACACCTTGCCTTAAAATGTGTGCAGTTAATAGCAGGTGTGGATGTGGTCTGAGAGATAGAAAGACAGACAGGACAGTGTCTACCTGGTATGAAGTCAGCCGGGGCTTCATCAGTCAAAGGGTCATGTTCGTTGTCAGAGAGGTCATCGTGCAGGCCTAGCGGGTCGTGGTGTCTGAGGCCCTCTGACTCCTCCTCCTCTTCTCTCTCGTCCAGTTGCAGGTACGTCCTTCTCAGCTCCTCATCAGACACAAACACACCCTGTCAGGGCAAAAGGCTGTATGTTCAGTACATACTCATACACACTCAACACTAAAAACAGCAACAAATGCTCCTTGCAGCATGACCCATAGCAGTACACACATACCGTTTTTCTAAGAATCCTTTTCCGGGTCTTCAGCTTGTCTTTCATTTTACTCATATAGATGTAGTTCAAGTCTGTAAAAGAAACACCACTTGCTGTAAGCGCCATATAATCGCAGGTCCAAAAGATAACTCCTCTATCTCCTGACATTTAGTTATGAGATCCACCATTACCTGTATACGTGGGTCCATTCTTTAGCCTTGGTTCAGGGGGGTCATCTGCAACAAGAGGAGGCATTTGTCAGGTATATACCATCCTATTTAGTCTTCATAGACACACCAACACACGCGTTTACACACAACTTACAGGTGCCAGTGTACCAGGTCCAGAAGTCCTGCAGCGCAGAGGGGCCTTTCCTTTTCCTCTTCCCAGAATCATCAAGACCTGGAGGAACCTTATAACATTTTCCTATGGCGAAAGAACACACACATTTAACACAGGCAGGCCCCCTCATAGAAAATAGACTGTGATACTCTCAGTGAGTAAGAATCTTATCGATAGGAAAGGGTTCTCACCTGTTTTCAGAGGCTTGTCCTCTCCGACTGTATCATAAAGGTCATGTAACCTCCATATGTTTGCCTGCATCACAACAATCATCACATCAAAGACAAAAAACAACGAACGTATTAGAATAGTTATTTTCCATCTCTAAATGTGTGGTGGTTTATCCATCGTGGTTGTGATGGGTAACCGTACCGTCTGAGCCCTCTCCTCCTCCATCCTCTGTTTGTCCTGCTCCTCCTCAGAGAGCTGCTGGACTCCTTTCCTCTCCCTCAACATCCTCCCTTCACTGGGGGCCTGGGAGAGAACAAGTTAGAACACACTGATACAAGACATAAATAAATCCAACCCAACACATGGTGATACAAATCTTACACAATTCAACACAAGGCCCCATAAAAGGGGTTACTAGCTGTAATGGAACTAGGCATGTATGATACCTACGGTTCCTCTGTATGTATGTATGCATGCCTGTGTGTGTGTGTGTGTGTGTGAGATTTCTACGTTCCTACCCGGTGTCTGTCAATATGTTCCTCAGGTCCCTGGTCCATCTCCATCCCGTTGTCCTCCAGGGGCAGGAAGTTCTCCGCACCGGCATCACCACCATCCTCCCCAGCAACGCCCGCCCCGGCATCCCCTGCTGCAAGCTCTGCATCACCTGGACACAACAACAATAAGGATGTCAGCACCCAGCCTTAGCTTAGAAATATACATTAAAGAACCGTATATTCCATTTGAGCTGGTCCTGGCAACATGGTATGGGATTTAGTGCTCTGTTGAGATTGTTGGAGGCTAATCACATCACAAACACTCCCAGCCCACTCACAGAGAAACCAACTCCATGATTCGTTTTCTATGATCAGTTGGCTGTTTTGGCTTGACTACAGTTGTGTAGTGTATAGACCTAGACACAGTCATTTACATCTGTCGATATACTGTATCCATATCTATATGCCTCTCTACCTTGGTGCTCGAACAGGGTGACTGGGGCCAGGGGTGCGTCAGACAGGGCGTCCCTGAGGAAGTGGGACTGAGAGGAGGCCAGGAAGAGGCGGATGATACCGAGGGCGTCCGGAGTGAACGTGTTCATCCTGAAGTCCTTACAGCTGCCCAGCACCTCTCCCTTCAGACTGCAGCCAGCACATACACACAGGGCACACACAAACATTGATATGACAGCCCTCTACAGAAATTAGTTCCATCAAAAAGTAAGGCAGCTACAAATGGCAAGGCTTACAATGTTTCATAGTTGTTACGTACCGTAATTTTCGGACTATAAGCCGCGCCTTTTTCCCATTTTTCGACCCTGCGGCTTATATAACGGTGCGGCTAATCTATGGATTTTTACAGCTAACGGCCACTAGAAGACCTCCTAAATCTATGGATTTTACAGGTTACAGTCCACCAACTTTAACTCTATGGGCTCTATGACCGGTCCGCGCCCCCCACCTTTAAGCGGCGGGCTCCAGCAGGAAAAGCTGGAGGCCGGAAAAGAGTGAGACAGGTAGCGCGCAAAAGTAAAAGTGGAACCGAGAGTGGTACGAGAGACAGAACGAGAGACAGAACGAGAGCAAGACAGACAGACATTACGAGAGCGAGACAGTTTGTCTCTTTCCCGACAATCCCCTCTGTGCACGAACCCTTACATATGGTAATTAAACATTAAAACACCTGCGGCTTATAGTCCAGTGCGGCTTATATATGTACACATCATTCAATATCATTCAATTTAGCTGCTGCGGCTTATACTCCGGTGCGCCTTATAGTGCGGAAAATACGGTAGTTATTCTACAGAAGAGTTCATCATGTTGAAGGCAGTTTAGGCCGTGGACTTGGCACCCACCTGATGAGAAGCAGCTTCTGTTTCTCAAACGCCTCAGGAGGAATCAGAGACTCAGGGGGAAGAGGGGCCACGTCCACATTCTAAGGAACACACAGGACAATAATTTACACAGATAGAATCCTGGACACACACACACACACAAATCAGTTAGTCTGATTGAAACACCAATCAATATATTGTACATTCTGGAGGGGCATTTATAAAGGGTTAAATGTTTCCAGAGGGGGACACTCACCATGTTGGTCTCATTCTTCATCTCTGACTTCAGTGAGACATCTGTTGTATCCTGGTCTAAGGAGTCAAACTGGAGAAACAGCAAACATCAGTAAAATCCAGCGATAACAGTGTTGGGCCGGAACTAAAGCCTGCTAAACACACCCTATGGCACTCTTTGGCAAGGGTTTCCTAGCCCAACTGACACCGCCCCCAGCTCCACTCTCTTACCCCGCCGTCATCATTAGCATTGTTGGATGAGGCCCCATCCAGGTCATCCTCTCCAGATGTCACTGCTCGTTTATCTTTCCTGAAAATGACAGGTACAAATCAATGGGAAATGAAGTGAGGAAGTAGAGCACCATAAAGACTGGTGGCTTGAGTGGTGCTGTGTGTTCACAGGGAGCGAGGCAGGGTACAGTGCCTTCCGAAAGTATTCATACCCCTTGACTTATTCCACATTGTGTTGTGCAACAGCCAGAATTCAAAATTGATTACATCTGGGGGGGTTATCCCTCACCCATCGACACACAATACCCCATAATGACAAAGTCAAAACATGTTTTTAGACATTTTTGAAAATGAAATACAGAAATATCTCATTTACATAAGTATTCACACCCCAGAGTCAATACATGTTAGAATCTCCTTCGGCAGCGATTACAGCTGTGAGTCTTTCTGGGTAAGTCTCTAAGAGCTTTGCACACCTGGATTGTACAATATTTTCACATTATTCTTTTTTAAATTCTTCAAGCATTATCAAGTTGGTGTTGATCATTGCTAGACAGCCATTTTCAGGTCTTGCCATAGATTTTCAAGCCAATTTTTGTCAACTATAACTAGGCCAACGCTTTGTATTCAAGACATAAAGTTAATTTCTTTGACATATTTGTTTGCAGTTTTACTTTAGTGCCTTATTGCAAACAGGATGCATGTTTTGGAATATTTATATTTTGTACAGGCTTCCTTCTTTTCACTGTCTTCCTGTGTTTGAAATTCACTGCTCGACTGAGGGACCTTACAGATAATTGTATGAGTGTGGTACAGAGATGAGGTAGTAATTCAAAAATCATGTTAAGCACATTTTTACTCCTGAACTTATTTAGGCTTGCCATAACAAATGGGTTGAATACTTATTGACTCAAGACATTTCAGCTTTTAATTTCTTATTAATTTGTAAAAATGTCTAAAAACATTCCACTTTGACGTTATGGGGTATTGTGTGTAGGCCAGTGATACAAAATCTCAATTTAATACATTTTAAATTCAGGCTATAACACAACAACATGTGGAAAAAGTCAAGGGGTGTGAATACTTTCTGAAGGCACTGTACTTACTTCTTGTTTCTGTCGTTGATGTAGTCCAGAGTTTGGTACACCAGGTTGTACAGATGCTCCACCTGAATCAAACAATAATACATTATAATAAAGTGTTTCCCTTATATTCATTTAGCAGTAGCGGGCTGCTAAATCGTTGCCGCTCCACAACAAATACGATAAAAAAATGATATATGATTTTGTTTTGAAAATAATTTGAGGGATGGAAAAACTTTTCAGTGTATACTTAAACCACTAATGCCAGATATAAAGTGTGTAGAAAAGATCATGGCGCAATATATTTTTAAATAAGATCATCTTTGAGAACTAACAATCACCAAAATAAAAACTAGACATTGGGGGAGAATCTAAAATGTTAAAAATGTCATGGCATGGAGCCCCCATTGATTTTGTTATAACGTTTGAGTCACTCAGATAGCATAGGAACATGGCATAAGCCATGGCAAAATGTGTAGAATTGCAGGAAATTTGCTTTGAAACTGCAATTTCTCTCAGCCCCATGGCAAAATGTAGAAGAATTGGAGGATATTAGCTTTAAAACTGAATTTCTCTCTCAGCCAGTCAGCCCCTTGACAAGAAATGTGTAGAATTGCAGGAAACAAGTTTTAAAACTGTAAAATTCTCTCCGCCCCATTTCGAGGGCCTCTAAAAAATGTTGGTCGGAGACGGCGCCGTTGGCCACGCCCGCTACCACGACACCCCCACTTTGCTGAAACAAATCCTAGGGGAAACACTAATAATAACACATTTGATCTGTAACATGCTTTTCAAAAACTCAAGGTGCTAACAATACCAATATCGTAGTTATACCACAGTTGAAATAAAATGAATAGGCTTGGATCACAGTTACTTTTGGACAACAAGTCAGGAATATTATATGAAACCAGCCTATGATGTTCTTCTTTTCTACCAAGCAACTTCTCACCTTCTTGCTGTAAATGCATGCTGAGCCTTGGATGAGCAGCGCTGCCTCTGCAAAGTTCAGAGTGGTTTTGCCCCCATCGAAGGAGATGCACATCTCATCCAACTGCCAGACCATAGAGACAATATGACAGTGGTAAATGCAGTGTATATCAATGTGTAAGAGGAAAAGCTTTCTGAACAGTCTACTCCAGCCTTAGTCTGTGTGATTTTCAAACCAGTTGGTGACTCCATTGATTAATTCAAGGCTGTGTGTTGACACACAACAATGTTGTTAATACAGTTCTTGAAGTCTATTTTGTTTCCATGATTTACCCCATAATGCATGCCACGGGCTCATTCCTACCTCCTCCAGATAATCTGCCAACTCCGAGGCCACATCAATGTCCCAGTTTTTCGTGAGCTCCCGGATAGGCTGCAACAAATGGGCGAATCGAGTCTCCACTGTGTCCATGGTTCCACTTAAAATGAGAGATCATCAAATCATGTCAGATTTGAATCAGTGTGATTTTTTGAAAAGCTAACACTATATTCAGTAGCTATCTACAAAATAGATTGGTTGACATTTAGCTATCTAGCTAGAGAACGTTAAAGTTCACAGATGAAAATTATATTTGGTTTATATAGTCGCTAACGTTACTAGTAGTACTGTATACACCATTACTGTAACGTTAGCTAGCTAGCCAGCTACCAAAATGTTTCAACACAGACATACATTAAATGCTATATGTGGCTATTACACTCACCAAATTATTTCCAATCACTGTAGGCGTTGATTCACAAAATACGAAGGTGACCCAAATATTTAATATTTGTTGATCAACTTTAGAGCCCTTTCAAAAGAACCGCGCGTCCACCATTTTTATTTATTTATTTTATTTTTAGCGCGAGATTTTCTTATTCGCCGACTGTTTCCTCTCTGACGTTAGCGTCAACAGAGCTAGGGCTTATCTGCTTTGCTGCCATCTACTGACAGGAGTACCACTAAAAAATAGCATGAACCCTTCTCACCGAAAGATGGAGCACTTGGATTTTATATTTACAAGCCATCATTGAATAAATGTGATGACGTTCGACGCTTGTGGCCAGTTAGGCTGCGTTTAAACAGACAGCTCAAATCTGATATAATGCCTTATCAGATCAGATATTTTGTCAATAATTTGACAAATATTTATATCAGAATGTGGCTGCCTGTGTAAACGCAGCCTTAGTTATCGTTTGGAAATCAAACGAGCACCTGTGTGTCATATCAACGCTTTTGATTTTTTATTAAAATACCAAAACATCAACTAATATCAGCAATGCAACATTTCGTTTTATGCACCATTTCTCCAGTTGGTGTATACATTTTCCACTTTTATTGCATATAGGCCTAATTCACACAACGTTATTTGACTTTGCCTCTAGTTTATATGCTCTGTAAGCCATGCATCAAAAGCATTTAATTTGGTTTAGTTTTTAACCAGTGGTGGGGAAACAATTCTGAAAATATAGTTTAGGCCTACTTCACACTGCAAGAAGTTTTAAGCAACTAAAGTTACTTTAAAAAGGTAGGCTACACTACATTCAAACTACTTCGTGAAAAATTCTCATATTTAAACATGAAATGTCATAGACTACAAATTTCAAGAACAGATAACTCTGGAGTCAGCTGTTCACAGAATGTGTAATTTAGCCTATTACAAAACATGTTTCAAGTGAGAATTAGGCAGGTCTGATGCCGAAAAAGTAAGACAATTCTTGCTTCTTCACCCATATTTTATTTTTGCAAAAAAAAGTATTGTGTAGTTCCATTAGTTATCTACACCGCTACATGGCAAAAAAGTAGGCTAATTAACTACTGAAAAAAATACTAAGATTAGAATTTAGTTCAACTACCAACAAGTGACTGCAAAATGTAGTGAAATTACTAGTTGAAATAGGCTACTTGTAGTTCGCTAATCGCTACTCCCCAATACTGTTAACCCTTGCCTGGAAACCCGATGTTGAATTGCATTGAATTCTACGTCGGGCAGAAAATAGTGTTTGAACCCATACTTCTGTACATAGCACAGAGAGTGGATAATGCCACCCATAACCTTTTTCAACTGCTTGCTATAGGGACCACCAACATACCCCCAGGTGATAGTGATAGGCTAGACTATGATGCCCATGCATTGTCCACAGAAGCATAATATTCACTGCTCAAAAAAATTAAGGGAACACTTAAACAACACATCCTAGATCTGAATGAATGAAATAATCTTATTAAAAAAAAATTCTTTACATAGTTGAATGTGCTGACAACAAAATCACACAAAAATTATCAATGGAAATCAAAATTATCAACCCATGGAGGTCTGGATTTGGAGTCACCCTCAAAATTAAAGTGGAAAACCACACTACAGGCTGATCCAACTTTGATGTAATGTCCTTAAAACAAGTCAAAATGAGGCTCAGTAGTGTGTGTGGCCTCTACGTGCCTGTATGACCTCCCTACAACGCCTGGGCATGCTCCTGATGAGGTGGCGGATGGTCTCCTGAGGGATCTCCTCCCAGACCTGGACTAAAGCATCCGCCAACTCCTGGACAGTCTGTGGTGCAACGTGGCGTTGGTGGATGGAGCGAGACATGATGTCCCAGATGTGCTCAATTGGATTCAGGTCTGGGGAACGGGCAGGCCAGTCCATAGCATCAATGCCTTCCTCTTGCAGGAACTGCTGACACACTCCAGCCACATGAGGTCTAGCATTGTCTTGCATTAGGAGGAACCCAGGGCCAACCGCACCAGCATATGGTCTCACAAGGGGTCTGAGGATCTCATCTCGGTACCTAATGGCAGTCAGGCTACCTCTGGCGAGCACATGGAGGGCTGTGCGGCCCCCCAAAGAAATGCCACCCCACACCATGACTGACCCACCGCCAAACCGGTCATGCTGGAGGATGTTGCAGGCAGCAGAACGTTCTCCACGGCGTCTCCAGAATGTCACGTCTGTCACATGTGCTCAGTGTGAACCTGCTTTCATCTGTGAAGAGCACAGGGCGCCAGTGGCGAATTTGCCAATCTTGGTGTTCTCTGGCAAATGCCAAACGTACTGATAATAATAATAATAAATAATATGCCATTTAGCAGACGCTTTTATCCAAAGCGACTTACAGTCATGCGTGCATACATTTTTTCTTTTTGTGTATGGGTGGTCCCGGGGTTCGAACCCACTACCTTGGCGTTACAAGCGCCGTGCTCTACCAGCTGAGCTACAGAGGACCACAGTACTGCACAGTGTTGGGCTGTAAGCACAACCCCCACCTGTGGACGTCGGGCCCTCATACCACCCTCATGGAGTCTGTTTCTGACCGTTTGAGCAGACACATGCACATTTGAGGCCTGCTGGAGGTCATTTTGCAGGGCTCTGGCAGTGCTCCTCCTGCTCCTCCTTGCACAAAGGCGGAGGTAGTGGTCCTGCTACTGGGTTGTTGCCCTCCTACGGCCTCCTCCAAGTCTCCTGATGTACTGGCCTGTCTCCTGGTAGCGCCTCCATGCTCTGGACACTGCGCTGACAGACACAGCAAACCTTCTTGCCACAGCTCGCATTGATGTGCCATCCTGGATGAGCTGCACTACCTGAGCCACTTGTGTGGGTTGTAGACTCCGTCTCATGCTACCACTAGAGTGAAAGCACCGCCAGCATTCAAAAGTGACCAAAACATCAGCCAGGAAGCATAGGAACTGAGAAGTGGTCTGTGGTCACCACCTGCAGAACCACTTCTTTATTGGGGGTGTCTTGCTAATTGTCTATAATTTCCACCTGTTGTCTATTCCATTTGCACAACAGCATGTAATAATAATAATAATATGCCATTTAGCAGACGCTTTCGACTTACAGTCATGCGTGCATACATTTTTGTGTATGGGTGGTCCCGGGGATCGAACCCACTACCTTGGCGTTACAAGCGCCGTGCTCTACCAGCTGAGCTACAGAGGACCACATGTGAAATTTATTGTCAATCAGTGTTGCTTCCTAAGTGGACAGTTTGATTTCACAGAAGTGTGATTAACTTGGAGTTACATTGTGTTGTTTAAGTGTTCCCTTTATTTTTTTGAGCAGTGTATTTTCTGACACACATATAGTGATGCCCTTCAGGGCCATTATAACAGTCTATGGGTGTGTTCATCAATTCAATCTGGAGTGCCAGAGTGCGCTCTGGACGTTTGTAAATTCAAAGTGTTGTCAGATTGTCCTTTCGTAAATTCAGAGCGTTTCGCTCTCAGAGCACACACTGGACGCTCTGGCCGAGGAGTAAGGTTGATCCGAGCGTTCTGACCTCACAACCGCAGTCAAGTACCCAAACTAACTGGATAACTTGCTAGCTACTTCCAGACACAAATGAGAGAACAGCCTCACATTTTACTCGCCCTAGCATTTTACATTTACATCATTTAGCAGACGCTCTTATCCAGAGCGACTTACAGTTAGTGCATACATTATTCTTTTTTATTTTCATACTGGCCCCCCGTGGGAAGCGAACCCACAACCCTGGCGTTGCAAACGCCATGCTCTACGAACTGAGCTACCTCCCTGCCGGCCATTCCCTCCCCTACCCTGGACGAATTGTGCGCCCCATTGGTCTCCCCGTTGCGGCCGGCTACAACAGAGCCTGGATTCGAACCAAGATCTCTAGTGGCACAGCTAGCACTGCGTGCCTTAGACCACTGCGCCAACCAGCAGAACTGGGCTGGTTAGGCTGTTTTCATGTTATCCAGAGCGTTGGTGACTGTGACTGTGCTGCTGGCAACAATTTAATTACGCTTTTTTTGCCAACGTTTACTGACACCAGCCATATTCAAGGGGTGTTGAGCGTTCATAAATTTATCAGTTATTCTGCGCTCTGGCACACTCAGACTAGAGTGCTCTGAAATCGAAGTAGATAGCCAGAACGAATTTACAAACGTACCCTATGTGGGTGATATTCTCCTTTCAGGCTTGACCTTGACACAATGACCTCTCTGTGGCTTCCCTATGTTTGACCCTTGCAGATGAAGTCAGCAGTAGGCCTATTGGCCAAAGTCTATCAATGATCCAGGCCTATTTCTAAGTAAGGTCATACATTTGTCAAATAGCATGCTGCTTGTTGTGTAAAGTGATTTGAGGCCCTGGACCTGCTCATCTTTCCCGCTGCGTCGGCACCCCATCCATCTCTCTCCTCTGGGGCGGCAGCGCCAGCAGACAGTGCGCGCGTTTTGAGTAGGACCCTACATCTTTAAAGACCATCATAAATAAATTTTAGGCCTACATAACAGCACGTGTGAGTCCCCAACAAAGACTCGGTATATTCAAAGCCAAACAAATAAGGTGGTTAATTAAAAAGTTAGTTAGACTAATTCAACGGGCACAATCCCATTTGAAACGGGATTTGTGTGGTTATTGTAGCCTATAGCAGCAGGCGGGTTAGGGTTTAGCAGCGCTTAGGGAACTGGACACTTCATGGTTTCCATGAAAATACAGGTTTCTTCGAAAGGATTTTCTTGGAATTTGGTAAAAATATATATATATGTCTCTCTCCCGCTCTCCCACTAGCTCTCTTTCTTCCATTCTCTCTCTCTCACACACAGGCAGACACGCACACGCACACACATTATGAGCACGCGACTATATTCATGCGGTGCAGCTGGCTTGGCACTACCTTAAAAATGGTTGCGCTCGACACCACGTGACGGGATTCCTGGAAAGTTCTTGGAAATCGGTCTTTTGTGTATTGGTGTGGGTTTAATGGGGATTTGGTTATTAAAAACACATACCGAAGGAAGGTGATTCAACGGCGCAGAAAAGACTGTCATTGGGATCTGTACCAAAAACAAGACAAGCTGGTTTGGTGACTTTCTGCATGGTATTTTACATCTTAACATTACCAGCAGCGAGCGAGTCTTGCCAAATCGATTTGCCTCGGTCGCGAGACATTGTCATCGCCTGGAAAATATTCTGAGTTTGTTTGCCATCTCGCCAAATTGCAAACGGATTGATTAGCCCGCCAGAAGATAAATAATACGACATGGAAAACTCTAACTATGTGATCTGTCATCTTTCAATTTGATCGACATGGCTAAACTAGCTAGCCGTTCCCTGGAAGTGTATAGCTAATGAGCGGTTTTGTGCTTTGTTTATTAATCTTAGTCCCCTTTCTTTAGGGAGAAGTGCGTATTTGAATGATCATCGGTAGTCGTTTGGTGCTGGATCCACTCGCAAATAGGTGAGAATTCATTAATATAACTATCTGTTAATAGTATATTTACTTTGTAAACTAGCTAGTCAGCATTAGATAGCTAAAATGTAATGTTAGCTATGTGTTGTGAACATTATGCATATGGTACGTGTTTTATTGGTTTTGGAACAGGGGTTATTTAAAAACGACGGCGCAAATTTACACAACCACAATGGAGGCTTTAATGTAGCCTACACAAAATAATCAATTAAACATAGCTACAATAGACAAGCTGCAAACACCGAACAAGGCTGATGATGGTGATTTATCTGTTTTCAGTATCCCCTCCCTGCATATGAGTTTAAACTGCCATTGCAATTTCCGAGAAGTAGAGTCGATTTCGCAGAACGTTCCCAAATCTGTTTACTTATATTTGAATGCAGACATTAAAAAAATAACCTTCCCTAATCTTTCATCTCCACGCAGCAAGTGTAATACCTCGCGCATATAAGTGAACGTTTAAAAAATAAAAAAGTTTTATTTAAGATTTATCAAGCGAATGAATTAGGCTTTTCAGTGTTCACCTTGTTTCGTGCTCCCTTCCTTGCCATGTTTAAAAAAAATAAAAATAGCTTGCGCAAACGTAACCCCATTCATATACATCAACCACCTTTAGCGCCTATTGAAGTATCTTCTGGCAGGGGGAGTTAGAGCCCGGACGCTCGTTCTGATAGTTAAAACGCGTCACTTGCGGTAAGATTTCGGAAACATAAGGAACGTATCTTCCATATCAGCGAGAAATTCAATTACTACCCGCCTTTATAGGGTTAGGATTCCCACACGGTTATATTTCCATGTTACAGGGGTACCAGTACCGAGTTGATGTGCAGGGGGTACGAGGTAATTTGAGGTAGATTTGTAGACTACTTAAGGGTAGGGGTAAAGTGACTAGGCAACAGGATATATATTAAGCATTAGCAGCAGTTTATGTGATGAGTCAAAATAATTAGTGCAAAGGTGGGTCAATGCAGATAGTCCGGGTAGCTATTTGGTGAACTATTTAGCAGGCTTATGGCTTAGAGGTAGAAGCTGTTCAGGGTCCTGTTGGTGCATCCTTGCGGTAGCAGAGCAAACTGTCTATGACGGGTGGCTGGAGTCATGATTAGGGTGGCTGGAGTCATGACTAGGGTGGCTGGAGTCATGACTCGGGTGGCTGGAGTCATGACTCGGGTGGCTGGAGTCATGACTCGGGTGGCTGGAGTCAAGCACATAACGGATATGTTACAATGTAACGTTAGCTGTTATCTAGCACGAATGTCCGTGGCTAAACTGCATTCATTTACGTGTGTGTTGTATTTATTTATTAATTTACAGGACGATACATTCATTCATAAAATTCAAGAAGAAACTTGCAGAAGAAACTGGTCTTTCGACTGTGGGGCAACTGCCTGTCTTTTGGGGAATATTTTTGCATTTGTCGGATGTCTTTTGGCCTACGGCTGGGCAATTTCGGGTGGTTCCCCAATGACCTGCCACTCACCCGAATCCACGGAGACCGTCGAAAATGAGAGAAGAACGGATACGGAGTCACGAGTTGTAGATTCCGATGAGAATCGCATCGCTCAGGCCATGAAAGACCTTAAAAATACAGGTGAGTGCATGTCCTCATTTTATAGTTTTAGATTACATCTACACACACATTTCGACATGATTACTAAATGTGCCTATTTTCAATGTTCTAGTACAGTTTTACCAGTACCCAGTACCGTTACATACATACGAGCATGACACAATGTCAATAGCATTTCTGAATTACAAATAAACGATATAGCCTAACTTTCAAAATATTTATTTGTAATAAAAACACAAAACAAGGTAATGTATCTCTATTATGGCCCTGAAAAAACGAGTAATTGTAAAGCAAACTAGTTTGAAAGTAACCTTATCTAAATGCTCGTGCCCATATCTAGCACGATATGCATGTGGCCATGCAGTACGCACTGTCTGTATTCATTATGTATGGTTGAAAATGACAATTAAACAAAGCACACTTGGCATTTCATCGTTCAATGAATGCATTTCACCTCTATTTATCCTGAACAGTAACGGGTTTAGTCTCTTGAAATTCGTAGTAATTCGTGCACGAGGTAGACACTTGACTTTAATAATAAATAATAATATGCCATTTAGCAGACGCTTTTATCCAAAGCGACTTACAGTCGTGCGTGCATACATTTTTTTTTGTGTATGGGTGGTCCCGGGGATCGAACCCACTACCTTGGCGTTACAAGCGGCGTGCTCTACCAGCTGAGCTACAGAGGACCACACTTTGTTTTTAAGTCGCAGAATGTATAAGGACGTTTTGTTATAGGCTATTGTGAGTTTGTTGGAAGACGACAATTTTTTTTTTTTTTTTTTTTTTTTTTTTACAATTAGACGCATTCAAATGAAAAAATGTTCAGAACATGTCTATGAATTAATAAAATGTGCCTTCATTCATAAGTTAGGCAGTGATGTTAATTGTTCTTAGAAGTCACACGAATTGTGTTCATTTACTGTTCTAATGAAATGTATGTTTCACTTCAAATGCTGTTAGAGTGAATTATAGGATTGCCATTATGTGAATGCTGTGGAGAGGGGGATCATTCTTATTTTTAGAGATGCACAAAGAGCTGGTCCAATGCTGTGATCTTAAAACGGAGGTGTTCATTTATTAGGTAGACATTTGTGGGCTATTCAAAGATCAACCATCTTTAATGTATTTTAAGAGGCATGTATTATCATTAAAGGGGTGGAAAACATGTGAACTTCATATTCATCATCTTCAGCAACACACCAACATCAACATATGTGAAAATTGCCCATTTCTATGTTTTGTAGTAAAAAAGATGGAAGGTAAATGTTTCCAATGACATCACCAATTATTAGTAAGCATTGCTTACTAATTGGTTGATGTCATTGGAAACACTTATCGTCAATCTACACTTATCGTCAATCTGTTTTACTACAAAACATAGAAATGGGCAATTTTTACATGTTGATGTTGGGGTGGTGCTGGAGATGATTAATATGAAGTTGACTTTTTTGTATTTTTTCCTTTAATTTCCAAGCAAAGCACATATTTTTTGACTAAAACATAATAATTTCAAACCTTGCTTATGATCATGTTTTTCTATTATACGTGGGAATACTTGGAAACAAATCACTTGGAGCTGATTTCCTGTTGTTTTTAGTCTTACATCCAACAACAAAAATTCAATAAAACAATAATGTGTGTGTGTATATACATACATACATTACAGTACCAGTCAAAAGTTTGCACACACCTACTCATTCAAGGGTTTTTCTTTATTTTTACTGTTTTTTACATTGTAGAATAATACTGAAGACATCAAACTATGAATTAACACATATGGAATCATGTGGTAACCAAAAATGTGTTAAACAAATCAAGATATATTTGACATTCTTCAAATAGCCATCCTTTGCCTTGATGACAGCTTTTCACACTCTTGGCATTCTCTCAACCAGCTTCACCTGGAATGCTTTTCCAACGGTCTTGAAGGAGTTCCCACACTCTCCTACTTGGTCAAATAGCCCTTACACAACCTGGAGGTGTGTTGGGTCATTGTCCTGTTGAAAAACAAATGATAGTCCCACTAAGACCAAACCAGATGGGATGGCGTATCGCTGCAGAATGCTGTGCCTTCAATTCGAAATAAATCACAGACAATGTCACCAGCAAAGTACCCCCACACCATAACCCCTCCTCCTCAATGCTTTACGGTGGGAACTAAACATGCAGAGATCATCCGTTCACCCACACCGCGTCTCACAAAGACACGGAGGTTGGAACCAAAAATCTCAAATTTGGACTCCAGACCAAAGGACACATTTCCACCAGTCTAATGTCCATTGCTTGTGTTTCTTGGCCCAAGCAAGTCGCTTCTTCTTATTGGTGTCCTTTGGTAGTGGTTTCTTTGCTGCAATTCAACCATGAAGGCCTGATTCACATAGTCTCCTCTGAACAGTTGATGTTGAGATGTGTCTGTTACTTGAACTCTGTGAAGCATTTATTTGGACTGCAATTTCTGAGGCTGACTCTGGGTCTTCCTTTCCTTTGGAGTTCCTCATGAGAGCCAGTTTCATCATAGCGCTAGATGGTTTTTGCGACTGCACTTGAAGAAACTTTCAAAGTTCTTGAAATTTTCCCTATTGACTGACCTTCATGTCTTAAAGTAATGATTGACTCTCGTTTCTCTTTGCTTATTTGAGCTGTTCTTGACATAATATGGACTTGGTCTTTACCAAATAGGGCTATCTTCTGTATACCACCCCTACCTTGTCACAACACAACTGATTGGCTCAAACGCATTAGGAAGGAAAGAAATTCCAAAAATTAACTTTTAACAAGGCACACCTGTTAGTTGAAATGCATTCCAGGTGACTACCTCATGAAGCTGGTTGAGAGAATGCCAAGAGTGTGCAAAGCTGTCATCAAGGCAAAGGGTGGCTATTTGAAGAATCTCAAATATAAAATATATTTTGATTTGTTTAACACGTTTTTGGTTACTACATGATTCCATATGTGGTATTTCATAGTTTACATGTCTTCACTATTATTCTACAGTGTAAACATAAAGAAACCCTTGAATGAGTAGGTGTGTCCAAACTTTTGACTGGTAATGTGTGTGTGTGTGTGTGTGTGTGTGTGTGTGTGTGTGTGTGTGTACGTATATATACTACCGTTCAAAGGTTTGGGGTCACTTAGAAATGTCCTTGTTTTCGAAAGAAAATCACTTTTTTTTTGTCCATTAAAACAACATCAAATTGATCAGAAATACAGTGTAGACATTGTTAATGTTGTAAATGGCTATTGTAGCTGGAAACAGCTGATTTTTAATGGAATATCTACATAGGCGTACAGAGGTCCATTATCAGCAACCATCAGTCCTGTGTTCCAATGCCACGTTGTGTTTGCTAATCCAAGTTTATCATTTAAAAATGCTAATTGATTTTTCTAAGTGACCCCAAACTTTTGAACGGTTGTATGTACAGCTCTGGAAAAAATTAAGAGACTACTGCAAAATTATCAGTTTCTCTGGTTTTACTATTTATAGGTATGTGTTTGGGTAGAATTAACATTTTTTTAAATTCTATAAACTACTGACAACATTTCTCCCAAATTCCAAATAAAAATATTGTCATTTCAAGCATTTATTTGCAGAAAATGCCAACTGGTCAAAATAACAAAAAAGATGCAGTGTTGTCAGACCTCGAATAATGCAAAGAAAATAAGTTCATGTTAATTTTTAAACAACACAATACTAATGTTTTAACTTAGGAAGAGTTCAGAAATCAATATTTGGTGGAATAACCCTGATTTTCAATCATAGCTTTCATGCGTTTTGGCATGCTCTCCACCAGTCTTTCACATTGATGTTGGGTGACTTTATGCCACTCTTGGCGCAAAAATTCAAGCAGCTCGGCTTTGTTTGATGGCTTGTGACCATCCATCTTCCTCTTGATCACATTCCAGAAGTTTTCAATGGGGTTAGGTCTGAAGATTGGGCTGGCCATGACAGGGTCTTGATCTGGTGGTCCTCCATCCACACCTTGATTGACCTGGCTGTGTGGCATGGCACATTGTCCTGCTGGAAAAACCAATCCTCAGAGTTGAGGAACCATGTCAGAGCAAAAGGAAGCAAGTTTTCTTCCAGGACAACCTTGTACGTGGCTTGATTCATGCGTCCTTCACAAAGACAAATCTGCCCGATTCCAGCCTTGCTGAAGCACCCCCAGATCATCACTGATCCTCCACCAAATGTCACAGTGGGTGCGAGACACTGTGGCTTGTAGGCCTCTCCAGGTCTCCGTCTAACCATTAGACGACCAGGTGTTGGGCAAAGCTGAAAATTGGACTCATCAGAGAAGATGACCTTACTCCAGTCCTCTACGGTCCAATCCTTATGGTATTTTGCAAACCTCAGCCTGACTCTTCTTTGCTTCTCATTGATGAAGGCCTTTTTTCTAGCTTTGCACGACTTCAGCCCTGCCCCTAGGAGCCTGTTTCGAACCGTCCTTGCCGTGCACTTCACCCCAACTTCCGTTTGCCATTATTTTTGTAGGTCACTTGATGTCATCCTACGGTTGTTGAGTGACATTCGAATGAGTTGGCGGTCATCCCGGTCAGTAGAGAGTCGTTTTCGCCCTCTGCCGGTCTGTAGCTTTGTTGTCCCCAATGTCTGCTGCTTGACCTTGTTCTTATGAACCGCCGTCTTTGAAATTTTAAGGACGGAAGAAACCTGATGCTCACTGTATCCCTCTGCCAGTAAAGCCAGAATTTAACCCTTCTTTTCCTCACTCAAAACTATCCCTTTCAACTCTTTTGGCATGGTCCATTTTTTTGATAAATATTTACTTTTGAGTTACTATTAGCACTGTTTTTGCTATCCAGCTGGTCCTATTGCAAGAGGATAGTGATGTATGTGTGTGTGTGTGTGTGTGTGTGTGTGTGTGTGTGTGTGTACATACAGTGAGGACATTTTTTTTTTGATCCCCTGCTGATTTTGTACGTTTGCCCACTGACAAAGACATGATCAGTCTATAATTTTAATGGTAGGTTTATTTGAACAGTGAGAGACAGAATAACAACAAAAAAATCCAGAAAAACGCATGTCAAAAATGTTATAAATTGATTTGCATTTTAATGAGGGAAATAAGTATTGGACCCCTCTGCAAAACATGACTTAGTACTTGGTGGCAAAACCCTTGTTAGCAATCACAGAGGTCAGACGTTTCTTGTAGATGGCCACCAGGTTTGCACACATCTCAGGAGGGATTCTGTTCCACTCCTCTCTGCAGATCTTCTCCAAGTCATTAAGGTTTCAAGGCTGACGTTTGGCAACTCGAACCTTCAGCTCCCGCCACAGATTTTCTATGGGATTAAGGTCTGGAGACTGGCTAGGCTACTCCAGGATCTTAATGTGCTTCTTCTTGAGCCACTTCTTTGTTGCCTTGGCGGTGTGTTTTGGGTCATTGTCATGCTGGAATACCCATCCACGACCCATTTTCAATGCCCTGGCTGAGGGAAGGAGGTTTTCACCCAAGATTTGACGGTACATGGCCCCGTCCATCGTCCCTTTGATGCGTGAAGTTGTCATGTCCCCTTAGCAGAAAAACACCCCCAAAGCATAATGTTTCCACCTCCATGTTTGACTGTGGGGATGGTGTTCTTGGGGTCATAGGCAGCATTCCTCCTCCTCCAAACACGGCGAGTTGAGTTGATGCCAAAGAGCTCGATTTTTGTCTCATCTGACCACAACACTTTCACCCAGTTCTCCTCTGAATCATTCAGATGTTCATTGGCAAACTTCAGACGGGCATGTATATGTGCTTTCTTGAGCAGGGGGACCTTGCGGGCGCTGCAGGATTTCAGTCCTTCACGGTGTAGTGTGTTACCAATTGTTTTCTTGGTGACTATGGTCCCAACTGCCTTGAGATCATTGACAAGATCCTCCCGTGTAGTTCTGGGCTGATTCCTCACCGTTCTCATGATCATTGCAACTCCACGAGGTGAGATCTTGCATGGAGCCCCAGGCCGAGGGAGATTGACAGTCTTTTGTGTTTCTTCCATTTGCGAATAATCGCACCAACTGTTGTCACCTTCTCACCAAGCTGCTTGGTGATGGTCTTGTAGCCCATTCCAGCCTTGTGTAGGTCTACAATCTTGTCCCTGACATCCTTGGAGAGCTCTTTGGTCTTGGCCATGGTGGAGAGTTTGGAATCTGATTGATTGATTGCTTCTGTGGACAGGTGTCTTTTATACAGGTAACAAACTGAGATTAGGAGCACTCCCTTTAAAAGTGTGCTCCTAATCTCAGCTCGTTACCTGTATAAAAGACACCTGGGAGCCAGAAATCTTTCTGATTGAGAGGGGGTCAAATACTTATTTCCCTCATTAAAATGCAAATCAATTTATAACATTTTTGACATGCGTTTTTCTGGATTTTTTTGTTGTTATTCTGTCTCTCACTGTTGAAATAAACCTACCATTACAATTATAGACTGATCATTTCTTTGGCAGTGGGCAAACGTACAAAATCAGCAGGGGATCAAATACTTTTTTCCCTCACACACACACACACAGAGGAAAAAATTAAGAGAACACTGCACATTTTCCTTAAATCAGCATCTCTGCATTTATGACAGCCATTCCATTCCAGTGTCTGTTGAATTCCAACACAGGCACACCTCATTCTACTGAATTAGGTGATCAGATGAACCAAATCTTATTTAACGAGGAAAAGTATAAAAACCACTGCTGTGGTCATCACTATCCTCTTGCAATAGGACCAGCTGGATGGCAAAAACAGTGCTAATAGTACCTCAAAAGTAATATTAATCAAAAAATAACTATTGACCATGCCAAAAGAGTTGAAAAGGAAAGTTTTGAGTGAGGAAAAGAAGGGTTCAATTCTGGCTTTACTGGCAGAGGGATACAGTGAGCGTCAGGTTGCTTCCATCCTTAAGGTTTCAAAGACGGCGGTTCATAAGAACAAGGTCAAGCAGCAGACATTGGGGACAACAAAGCTACAGACCGGCAGAGGGCGAAAACGACTCTCTACTGACCGGGATGACCGCCAACTCATTCGAATGTCACTCAACAACCGTAGGATGACATCAAGTGACCTACAAAAATAATGGCAAACGGAAGTTGGGGTGAAGTGCACGGCAAGGACGGTTCGAAACAGGCTCCTAGGGGCAGGGCTGAAGTCGTGCAAAGCTAGAAAATAGGCCTTCATCAATGAGAAGCAAAGAAGAGCCAGGCTGAGGTTTGCAAAAGACCATAAGGATTGGACCGTAGAGGACTGGAGTAAGGTCATCTTCTCTGATGAGTCCAATTTTCAGCCTTGCCCAACACCTGGTCGTCTAATGATTAGACAGAGACCTGGAGAGGCCTACAAGCCACAGTGTCTCGCACCCACTGTGACATTTGGTGGAGGATCGGAGATGATCTGGGGGTGCTTCAGCAAGGCTGGAATCGGGCAGATTTGTCTTTGAAGGACGCATGAATCAAGCCACATACAAGGTTGTCCTGGAAGAAAACTTGCTTCCTTTTGCTCTGACATTGTTCCCCAACTCTGAGGATTGGTTTTTCCAGCAGGACAATGTGCCATGCCACACACCCAGGTCAATCAAGGTGTGGATGGAGGACCACCAGATCAAGACCCTGTCATGGCCAGCCCAATCTCCAGACCTGAACCCCATTGAAAACTTCTGGAATGTGATCAAGAGGAAGATGGATGGTCACAAGCCATCAAACAAAGCCGAGCTGCTTGAATTTTTGCACCAGGAGTGGCATAAAGTCACCAAACATCAATGTGAAAGACTGGTGGAGAGCATGCCAAGACGCATGAAAGCTGTGATTGAAAATCAGGGTTATTCCACCAAATATTGATTTCTAAACTCTTCCTAAGTTAAAACATTGTTGTTTAAAAATTAACATGAACTTATTTTCTTTGCATTATTCGAGGTCTGACAACACTACATATGTTTTGTTATTTTGACCAGTTGTCGTGTGTGTGTTTGTTTGTTTGTTTGTTTGTTTATTATAATTTTTCGCTCAGAAAAGATGGGGGACCAAATAAAACCACCTGTGGGCCACCAGTTGGGGAACCCTGCACTAAAGGGTACCAGTTTTGGCTTGTGAGTGCTACTTTCAGAACTTCTGGCTAAAAAGTATACAAAAGTACTGGAGAATCTCTAACCTCCACAAATCCAGTCAAACTTAATAGAGTTTTTGTGTTGAGGGTCTGAGGGGGTCAGTGAGGGGGTGGGGGGGTGGAGGAGGTAGACAGTCACTGCTGCTGTGTAGGCTAACTGCAGAGATTCCTCTCATACATTTCACTGCAAAAGTCACTACACAAATTGTGAGAATTTAACATGTTAACCCACTCTCTCTAAGACCAAGTGGAATTTGTTTTAAAATTCCTGTGGACAGTACAGAGGGCTTTTTTAGGGTAAAGGCTTAGATTCAGGTTTATGTTCATGTACATAGTTTCTGACTGTGTGTGCGTTCGTGCATGAGATTTGGATTTGGATTACCGTCTGTTCTCATAAAAAGGGATCTTGTTTTCTTTGAATAGCCCAGAGTTTGTTTTGTCCTGTCTCCTTGTGCTAATGCATGTGTGTGTTTCTCTCTCTCTCTCCTAACAGGCTGGTACTGGGGCAGCCTGACCGCCAACGAAGCCAAAGAGATTCTCCAGGATGCATCAGAGGGAACCTTCCTGGTGCGAGACAGCTCCCAGAGGGACTACCTGTTCACCATCTCTGCCATGACCTCCGCCGGCCCCACCAACTTGCGCATCGAGTACAAGGAGGGCAAGTTTAAACTGGACTCGGTGGTGCTGATCAAGCCCAAGCTCAAACAGTTTGACAGTGTGGTGCACCTGGTGGAACACTACGTGCAGCTGTCCAGGACTACCAGTAAAGGGGCGTCGTCAGGGGCGTCGCAGTCCCTGGCCCCACCCAACGGGACAGTTCAGCTGCTCCTGACCAAGCCTGTGTACACTGCCGTGCCCTCTCTACAGCACCTGTGCCGGATCGCCATCAACAACGCCACCAGGCAGGTGCAGGAGCTGCCTTTACCCAACAGGCTGAAGAACTACCTGACGGACTACAGCTACAATGTATAGTAGGACTACAAATCCCAGGTGTGGTGTGGGATGGGACAGACTACACTCGCTTTTATGAGTAGTGGGATAGCGATCAGTGCAGCTGCCATGTAGTGGCAGTCAGACTATCACCCAGTCCGAAGTCAACCTTTAGCCCCAACCACTAGGCATGGCTTGACGGCCCTCGTACTTCTGGAAGGGTTGCTGTTGAGCAATATGGTTATAGATCCAAGTCAACTAGTCCTCAGGAAGCTAGGTGAAATTTCTCTCATACTACTACACCCTTCCAGTTCCATTAGCGCTACAGTTGTTCATCAAAAAGGGCCTAGGAGTTGGAGCTAAGGGTTGATTTCAGAATGGGCATGTCCGCTACAGAACTTGGTGTGGGTACACCTAGGTCATGTTCATAATCTCTGAAACAGGAGCAAATGTTTTCAAGCCGCGGTGGTATACCCTACCTGCAGACCAGCTCAGGTAAACAGGGTTTCAGACCCTTCTGAACGAGACCCAGGAGGGATGGCAGTTGGCACGCACCTTTTTTTGTTCTCTTTTCAAAGCTCTTTGTTGCTTTATAGACTCTGCCTCTCATGTCTGAGACATGAGCATCTGACACGGTGTCCACTTTTGTTCTGAATTATGTTTTCGTTTGTTCATATTCTATATTTTCTTTTTTTTTGTTCTGTAATCATAAGAAGGGGCAGTGTTGGGGAGTAGTGAGCTACATGTAGTGCAACTAGTCATGTAACTACATTTGTCAGTAGCTTGGTGGTAGTTGAACTCAATTCTAATCTTGGTAGTGTTTTCAGTTTATTAATTATTTTGCTAACTACTGGAACTACACTACTTTATTTTTTAATGGTTAATTTGGCATGAACTTCCTTTCTTTTTCGGCATCAGACCTGCCTAATTATCACTTTAAAGTGTTTTTGTTTAATAGGCAAAATTATTATAATTTGACTCCAGAGTGATCTGTTCATGCAATTTGTAGTCTGACATTTCAGATTTTAGATATAATTTTTCACGTAGTTATTTGGATGTAGTGAACTACTTTTTCAAAGTAACTTTAGTTAAGTAAGCTATAAGTGTAGCATAACTTCTTCCAGTGCAAAGTAATTGGTAACTTGGTAAACTATATTTTCAGAGTAGCTTCCCCAACACTGAGAAGGAAGATTATTTTATTTTTTTCACCCAGTTCAGATTTTTTTCTGGTAAAAAAGCACAAGCAATATACAGGCTTCAAATCTGGCGTTGGTTTCTCTCACTTTGTCTCGCTCTGCCTCCTCCTGCTAAGAGGTAAAAAATTATTGATTTCAGTAAGTTCTCAGTCCTGGATGTTGCTTCCACTGCGAAACATCAATACTTCATCACTGCATTGTCCTTCAATAGAAAATGCCCTTGAGCAAGTCAATGCTCACACCTCAGAACTAGACCTTGGTTAGACAGACAGGCTGTATCTAACATCTAGCTGATACAGCTGTGATAAAAGAAGGAATTACATTTCCAAGCGCATATTGGATCAACGTGAATCTTATTTTCATCAATATTTTTGGAAGTATATATTGACTGTGCTACTGTGTTTTCTAGAAAAAGAACGTAACAAAGTTACAAAAATAAACTCTGAAAGCATGCTTTATCATTGCCTCTATTCTGCGATTTGGGAGGCAATAATGAATGTGATGTTGGGGTGTCGTGGCGCTCCTGTGTATTGTTCGACTCAATCTACAGTACATACAGTTGAAGTCGGAAGTTTACATACACTTAGGTTGGAGTCATTAACTTGTTTTTCAACCACTCCACAAATGTCTTGTTAACAAACTATAGTTTTGGCAAGTCGGTTAGGACATCTACTTTGTGAATGACACAAGTAATTTTTCCAACAATTGTTTACAGACAGATTATTTCATCATGGGACAATCAAAAGAAATCAGCCAAGACCTCAACGTTTTTTTGTAGACCTCCACAAGTCTGGTTCATCCTTGGGAGCAATTTCCAAATGCCTGAAGGTTCCACGTTCATCTGTACAAACAATAGTACGCAAGTATAAACACCATGGGACCACGCAGCCGTCATACCGCTCAGGAAGGAGACTCGTTCTGTCTCCTAGAGATGAACGTACTTTGGTGCGAAAAGTGCAAATCAATCCTAGAACAACAGCAAAGGACCTTGTGAAGATGCTGGAGGAAACAGGTACAAAAGTATCTATATCCACAGTAAAAACTAGTCCTATATCGACAACCCGAAAGGCTGCTCCGCAAGGAAGAAGCCACTGCTCCAAAACCGCCATAAAAGAGCCAGACTACGGTTTGCAACTGCACATGGGGACAAAGATCGTACTTTTTGGAGAAATGTCCTCTGGTCTGATGAAACAAAAATAGGACTGTTTGGCCATCGTTATGTATGGAGGAAAAAGGGGGTAATTGCAAGCCGAAGAACACCATCCCAACCGTGAATCACGGGGGTGGCAGCATCATGCAGTGGGGGTGCTTTGCTGCAGGAGGGACTGGTGCACTTCACAAAATAGATGGCATCATGAGGAAGGAAAATTATGTGGATATATTGAAGCAACATCTCAAGACATCAGTCAGGAAGTTAAAGCTTGGTCGCAAATGGGTCTTCCAAATGGACAATGACCCCAAGCATACTTCCAAAGTTGTGGCAAAATGGCTTAAGGACAACAAAGTCAAGGTATTGGAGTGGCCATCACAAAGCCCTGACCTCAATCCTAAAGAAAATGTGTGGGCAGAACTGAAAAAGAATGTGCGAGCAAGGAGGCCTACAAACCAGCTCTGTCAGGAGGAATGGGCCAAAATTCACCCAACTTATTGTGGGAAGCTTGTGGAAGGCTATCCGAAACGTTTGACCCAAGTTAAACAATTTAAAGGCAATGCTACCAAATACAAATTGAGTGTATGTAAACTTCTGACCCACTGGGAATGTGGTGAAAGAAATAAAAGCTGAAATAAATCATTCTCTCTACTATTATTCTGATATTTCACATTCTTAAAATAAAGTGGTGATCCTAACTGACCTAAGACAGGACATTTTTACTAGGAATAAATGTCAGGAATTGTGAAAAACTGAGTTTAAATGTATTTGGCTAAGGTGTATGTAAACTTCCGACTTCAACTGTACAGTTCAGTGTGAACAATTCTCGCAGAATATTCCAGAATTGACTCTTGATACATGATCATGACATTTACCGTTTTTCATATGGTGCTTAAAAACAAGTGTCTAATGTTTTCTCTCTGAGAGGAAACCATAAAAATAAAACAAAAGAAAGGAACGTGTCTTCGATTCCAATCTCTGTGTGAAGGTTATTTTCAGTTTACATTTAGCTGTAGGCTCTGGGGCAAGAGGTTGGGTCGATGTGGAGGGGGAACAGGGATGAGGCACCAGTCAATATTGTTTTTGTTTGAAATTAAACATAATAGAACCCACCCACCGGCCACTAAAACAATCGATTCCTGCTACTGAGACCTGGCTTTGCACGCAACAACGCCGACACACATAGCGCTGGTCTCTGTGGGTTAGTTGGCTGCATTCCTGCGGCTTCTACGGCAGGATGGAATGTTTAGACTATAGGGGCTGATAGAAATGTAACGGAGAGAGCGGATAGAATTTTATGCAAGACAGAGAATCATCAATCTCATGTCTGTTCTGCAGAATATATTTCTGTAAATGTAATGTTGAGTTGTCCTGAATAATATGCCCCTTGTAGCAGTAGATCCAAAACGCTATTCAAAGGTGCAGATTGGAGTAGACTGAATTGAGGCAATTTCCTATGACTAAAAAAACGGAGTGCTTCAGTAGGCTATATGTTCAATTTCCACCTGCAGCATTGTTCAGCTTTATGTAGTGCATGTTGGATCCATCCTTGCTCACAGTGCAGTGGTTTACCCACTGAGAGAACACACTGTGTGTGGGACACAGCGGCTGCAGCCTGCTTAGCTCTGGGCCCTCGTGGCCTAGCTAGCGCTGGTTTGATGAGATCAGGTTGGGGATTAGATCGTATTCTGCATGTGGAGTAGAACGTGAATATAAGCCCCGTGCCCATGCTTACACTTTCTATAGGGACTGTTCGTTCTGTAGCGGTTGCATGATGGAAAGGCCGGTAGTGTAGGGATGTTGGCTGCTGTACCTGCAGGTTCTCACCTTCCCCAGTCCCAACTGCCATTAATCTCAGTTAGCAAGGAGAAAGGTTTAAATTTAGCAGGCTGGAAAACCTGCCTGTTTGGTAACATCACCTGAGCGCCCAATATGGACAGACTTTGTGTGCAGACAATGTAGCAGAAAGCATTTCTCTGAGAATCGTCTGGGACCAAGAACAAACCTTGATATGGGCCAAGTAGTGCTATTGGAGAGGCAGCCTTGGAATATGTCCATAGGTGTTGCATTCATAACTGATTGCTAACCAATTACATCTTGATCATGTGTGTGCCTTCCTGCCTTGTCTCCATGTTATATACCTCAAGTCACCTGCAAAGCTCCTCTACTGTCAACTAATTTTATAATACATCACTTAGAGGCATAACACTTGCTTAATTTCATGACAGAAAGTTTGATACGTTTGCCCCTAGGGCAACAGGTTATAAAACAGGTCTGTTTTACAGAAATGGTCAATTTCACTCCACATTGCTTCCTCCTTTCATAATCCAAGACAACTGCAGACTTCAACAAAGCCTTGTTGTAATGGCTGAAGACGAAGAGGTACTGTATCAATCAGGACTCAAAGGTAAGACAGTTGATGACCGGTTGAATAGCAAGAAGACATGGAAGAAGGATCAAGGATCAAGGCTGTCAATTGTCATATCGACCATGGGTTAGGGTCAGGGTTTCCCCTGCTAAGCTGTATGGAAGCTATCTGACACTCCCTGAAGGGAGAGTTAGTAGACCTTCTAGAGCTGACGGCTTAGTGTCGTTGGCTGCAAAGCTCTCACCGGGTCACTAGGGCATTTTATTTAACTGTAAACCTGTTAGTGTCTTACACAGGCTTTCTGTTATCAATCACTGGTCCAACCTGTTCTGGTATCCGTTATTATTACTGAGATATTTGAAAGGCAAATACAGCATCCTTGTTCTTATCATTCATATCCAAGTCTTACATGCAAATATGAAGCCTGGTAACAGCCTCAAAAGAGCAGTTGGGACATGAGTTTGAGCACTGATCTCATATCTGGACATGGTTCAGTAATGCAGATCTGGGTGCAGCTAGACACATTTTAAAGTTGTATATTAATTGTGCAGTTCATCTCTATTATTGTAGTATTATAAACACCTTTACGCACCACAGATGCAGAGATGTTCCTTCGTCTCTGTTTGCCTTCTTATGTAATTATGTTGTCTTGGCTCTGCAGCCGTATAGGTTTTAGACTGGACACTGTTCTGAGAGTTCAAATGCTTTGCACTGACACTGCACATTGCCACACGGATGGGATATGAGGTTCAGATGCAACTGTAACTGAAAATGGCAGGTAAGATTAAGATGACAATGATGACATGTAGGCATGCCTGTCAACAACATGGGTTTAACTAATTAACTGGTGTCACATGGGATCCCATCAGGGATTTATACTCAAGGCTTCGGCTCCCTCACCTTATACCTCTAAAGCACAACTTACAGTGTTTTTAGTTTAATAAGAATGAAAACTGGTTTGTTTTATTGTTGACACAGAAATCAGTCTAAAGCTGTTTATTTACAAAGGCAGCCCAATTCTGATCTTTTGCCCAATAATTGGTATTTGACCAATCAGATCAGATCTTTTGCCTATAATTGGGCAAAATATTAGAATTGGGCTGCCTGTTTAAAGGCAGCCATAAAAGTAAAAAATAATTGTTGAGTTACATCTATTTCGTATCAAATAGATCCAGCAGCAATTTTGTTTTCAGAAGTAGAAGAAACATTTTGACATTTAATTCAAATGAATGTAAAAAAAATAAACAATGCATCTCTACGGTGCATTGTTTACAAGACAAACATGAGACAGGTTAATTATGCCACAGACAGAATATTTTTTCAAAGAGCCATCAGAGAGGAAAGACTACTTAGCTCAAGTTTTTAGTCAGACATTACATAGCTGTGCCCCTGATGAGGAAGTAAACGGGCTGGCAATTGCATTGGGGAACATTCCTCAGTGGCTGTTTTCCGAAACCAAGTGTAGATGTGAATATGATTGAGGGCAGCAGAGAAGGGGGTGAATATGTGAGACGGTGTGTGGAGAGCTATATAGATAATCAGTATTATGCGTTTTTAGGGATATATACAGATGGTTCAAAGGATCCATTCAGTGGTAGGGTGGGGGCTGGGGTGTATATCCCAGATTTTAATGTTAGAGTATGTAAGCGGTTAACTGATTATGTATCAGTGTATGCGGTCGAGTTGATGGCCATGATTATAGGTTTGAGATGGGTGGAGGAGATGAAACCACAGTGATCTGCTCTGCTCTGATTCGGCTGCAGTGTTGAGTAGTGTGAAGACGGGCAGGTCAGATAGGGGAGACTTGTTTGTGGAGATGATGGTGCTGTTAATGGGATTGGAGAGGATTGGAGTGGTGGTAAGCTTTTGCTGGGTTCCCGCCCATGTGGGTGTGGAGGGTAATGAGAAAGCTGATGTGGTGGCTAAGGAGAGCGGGGGTAGATATTCAGGTCCCACTGGGCCGCAGGGAAGTCAAGTCCTTGATCCGGGCAAAAGGGCTTGATTTTTGGCAAAGGGAGTGGGATGATAGTAGTAATGGGAGGCAATTGTATATTGTGTATCAGTCAGTAAAGGAAGATGTGGGGAGTATGGTATGTAGGAGAGAGGAAGTTGTGTGGAGTAGACTACGGTTTGGGCACATAGGTTTGAATGCCATGTTGTGGATGATAGGGAGACATGGAACAGGCCTGTGTGATGAATGTTTAGTGGAGGAAACGGTGGAGCATGTGTTGATATTTTGTGAATTGTATGATAGGGAGAGATTATGTGAAATGGTTAGAGAGGCTGGACATTTTGTGAATTGTATGATAGGGTACAATTATGTGAAATGGTTAGAGAGGCTGGACGGTGCTGGGGTTTGGGTGGTGTAGTGGGGGGAGGAAAGTGATGTCTAGGGCTCTATTTCACTTAGAGGAACAGGACTAATGAAGATCATTTTATGTAGGCCGTGACTGGCGTCACACTCCAGTACAGTAGGTGGCAGTGTATGCGCCTTAAAGGTTGGGTGTGATCCGCCAACCCAATCGCAAAGAAGAGGAAGTAAGCAGCTGAGCATGCAGGAAAGTTATTGTCTAAATGTGTTAAAACAAGAGGAATGACAGTTGACATTATATTAATAATGTAATAAGGTTAGTTTTGTTCACGTTGAGACAACAAAAACAAGAAATTGTTTGCGTATATGCTGCAGTTAACGTTAGCAGCAAACCAACGTCACATGAAGGCGAGCTAGCTGGCTAGCAAACGTAAGTTAGCCAATAAATGTTGCCTATGGCGGGTTAGTTTGACGAAATACATGTTTGTAGACCTTAGGTACGACTAACTAGTTATTTCATGACAACTATGGACCCGAGGCACAAATAAATACTCAGGAAACACCGGCTGGACCTGTCCAATCAAATTATAATTGATGATACCATAGTTCAATTCCTGTACCAGGAGAACATTTTAACAGAGAGCCAGGTGGACGAGATTCAGTCTCAAATAAGCAACAAGAAGAAGACGTTGAGACTGCTGGATATCCTTCCCAACCGTTTGGTACATTTCTGAATTCCCTGGAGGAAGAGTTTATTTGGGTGAGAGACAAACTACTCCAGGATTTGGCGCAACCCAATGTACCTGGGCAAAGTCCAACAGGTGAGTCTGATGCCAAGTGTTTGACGTCATACTAACGTTATAGGCTAGATTTTCAATGGCCCTTCCTTTGTACAGTAAAAAGACCATAGAAATAGAATAGGTAGCTAGAACCAACCAATATAGTTCAAACCAGTGCTGGGCTTGCACTGATAGGTGCTGGTACTTATCTTTGAGTGCAGGTACTGTTTATATTTAGGTGTAGGAACTCTGCAATACTTTTATGCTAATATTCTATAAGAGGTGCAGGAACTCAAGCAGTAGGGCATTTGAGGTGCCAGAACTCCGTTCCAGTGAGCTCCTGCCCAAGTCAAGCACTGGTTCTAACCATATAAATATAATTACTCTTAAGAATAAACAATATTAGTAATTTATTACATTTGTAAAGCACTTTTTATTATACAAGAATAATCTAAAAGTGTATCAAATAAAAGGTCAATTAGAAAAAAATAGTAAAATAAATAAACTTGATAATATAAAGAACAGAAATTTTAAAATTATATAACCATATCGTGAAAGCAACAATGAGATAGGAGGAAGGGTAGGCCAGCTGATGGAGATTAGTCTTAAAGGCCTGCTTTAAATGCCCCAACATGTTGACCAGCCCTGAGATTGTCAGGAAGGGAGTTTCAATGGCCCTTAAGGTGGAAAAGGCCCTTAATTCCCATAATTCTATGGTTCTAACATTTGTTTGCGGTTGTTGTATGCCTATTGCCCTGCAATATATCTGCACAATAACTGCAATATGTCTGCATAGTACTAAAAAAAATGAAGCTTTCCTTTGCACAAACATTCCATAACAATAGCATTCTGGTTTGGTGTCAACATGGCATCCATCCAAAATTCTAACTCTTAAAAACGTAGAAATCCATTGTATTCTGAGAAACTATTGAAAATAGCTTTGAAATTGAATGTCGCTCCAAATCACATTTTATTCGTCACATGCTTCGTAAACAACAGATGTAGACTAACTAGGGCTGTGACAGATGATGCAATCTCTATTGCACTCCACACTGCCCTTTCCCACCTGGACAAAAGGAACACCTATGTGAGAAGGCTATTCACTGACTACAGCTCAGCGTTCAACACCATAGTGCCCTCAAAGCTCATCACTAAGCTAAGGTCCCTGGGACTAAACACCTCCCTCTGCAACTTGATCCTGGACTTCCTGACGGGCCGCACCCAGGTGGTAAGGGTAGGTAACAACACATCTGCCACGCTGATCCTCAACATGGGGGCCCCTCAGGGGTGCGTGCTCAGTCCCCCCCTGTACTCCCTGTTCACCCATGACTGCATGGCCAGGCAGGACTCCAACACCATCATTAAGTTTGCAGATGACACAACAGTGGTAGGCCTGATCACCGACAACGATGAGACAGCCTATAGGGAGGTGGTCAGAGACCTGGCCGTGTGGTGCCAGGATAACAACCTCTCCCTCAACGTGATCAAGACAAAGGAGATTATTGTGGACTGCAGGAAAAAGAAGAGGACTGAGCACGCCCCCATTCTCATCGACGGGGCTGTAGTGGAGCAGGTTGAGAGCTTCAAGTTCCTTGGTGTCCACATCACCAACGAACAATCATGGTCCAAACACACCAAGACAGTCGTGAAGAGGGCATGACAAAGCCTATTCCCCCTCAGGAGACTGAATAGATTTGGCATGGGTCCTCAGATCCTCAAAAAGTTCTACAGCTGCACCATCGAGAGCATCCTGACTGGTTGCATCACTGCCTGGTATGGCAACTGCTTGGCCTCCGACCGCAAGGCACTACAGAGGGTAGTGCGTACGGCCCAGTACATCACTGGGGCCAAGCTTCCTGCCATCCAGGACCTCTATACCAGGCAGTGTCAGAGGAAGGCCCTAAAAATTGTCAAAGACTCCAGCCACCCTAGTCATAGACTGTTCTCTCTGCTACCGCACGGCAAGCGGTACCGGAGCGCCAAGTCTAGGTCCAAAAGGCTTCTTAACAGCTTCTACCCTCAAGCCATAAGACTCCTGAACAGGGTAATCAAATGGCTACCCTGACTATTTGCATTGTGTCCCCCCACCCCCCCCACCCTCTCTTTACCGCTGCTGCTACTCTCCGTTTACTATCTATGCATAGTCACTTTAACTATACCTACATGTGCATATTACCGCAATTACTTCGACAAACCGGTGCCCACGCAAATTGACTCTGTACCGGTACCCCCTGTATATCGCCTCGCTACTATTATTTTACTGATTTTATTTTTTTACTTATCTATTGTTTACTTAACACTTATTTCTCTTGACTGTATTGTTGGATAGGTCTTGTAAGTAAGCATTTCACTGTAAGGTCTACACCTGTTGTATTCGGCGCATGTGACAAATACAATTTGATTTTGTTTTCTTCATTTGTTGATTACTATTTATACGTAATAACCTGAATGATAATAACGAAGCGTAGTGGCTTGTTTCAAATAGGTTTTATTAAGACGCATATCCATGTAAACAAGTGTACAAACAGAATTGTGACCTCCCTTTTTCGAACCCCCCTCCCCCCTCATGAACGGTTATGTCGGTGACGATGTACATTGTCCTGGACAATTACCTTAACCTCAAATTCCAAGACCGTCACAGCCCTAAGACTAACAAGAGCTGTTGCCAGATAATTGAAAGTCAATTTTTCTACCATAAGCTTCCTCCAACGTCGTTTTAGAGAATTTGGCAGTACGTCCAACCGGCCTCACAACCGCAGACCACGTGTAACCACGCCAGCCCAGGACCTCCACATCCGTCTTCTTCACCTGCTGGATCGTCTGAGACCAGCCATCCAGACAGCTGATGAAACTGAGGACTATTTCCGTCTGTAATAAAGCCCTTTTGTGGGGAAAAACTCATTCTGATTGGCTAGGCCTGGCTCCCAAGTGGGTGGGCCTATGCCCTCCCAAGCCCACCCATGGCTGTGCCCCTGCCCAGTCATATGAAATCCATAGATTAGGGCCTAATGAATTTATTTCAATTGACTGATTTCCTTATTAATATATTTATTTATTTATTTATTTCACCTTTATTTAACCAGGTAAGCCAGTTGAGAACAAGTTCTCATTTACAACTGCGACCTGGCCAAGATAAATCAAAGCAGTGCGATTAAAAACAACAACACAGAGTTACATATGGGGTAAACAAAACATAAAGTCAAAAATATAACAGAAAATATATATATACAGTGTGTGCGAATGTAGTAAATTATGGAGGTAAGGCAATAAATAGGCCATAGTGCAAAATAGTTACAATTTCGTATTAACACTGGAATGATAGATGTGCAAATAGAGATACTGGGGTGCAAAATAAAGAACAATTTTGTGATGAGGTAGTTGGATGGGCTAATTACAGATGGACTGTGTACAGGTGCAGTGATCGGTAAGCTGCTCTGACAACTGACGCCTAAAGTTAGTGAGGGAGAAAAGAGTCTCCAGCTTCAGAGATTTTTGCAGTTCGTTCCAGTCATTGGCAGCAGATAACTGGAAGGAATGGCGTCCAAAGGAGGTGTTGGCTTTGGGGATGACCAGTGAGATATACCTGCTGGAGCGCAGACTACGGGTGGGTGTTGCTATGGTGACCAGTGAGCTAAGATAAGACGGGGATTTGCCTAGCATTGATTTATAGATGACCTGGAGCCAGTGGGTTTGTCGACGAATATGTAGTGAGGGCCAGCCAACAAGAGCGTACAGGTCACAATGGTGGGTAGTATATGGGGCTTTGGTGACAAAACGGATGGCACTGTGATAGACTACATCCAATTTGCTGAGTAGAGTGTTGGAAGCTATTTTGTAAATGACATCGCCGAAGTCAAGGATCGGTAGGATAGTCAGTTTTACGAGGGCATGTTTGGCAGCATGAGTGAAGGAGGCTTTGTTGCGAAATAGGAAGCCGATTCTAGATCTAACTTTTGATTGGAGATGCTTAATGTGAGTCTGGAAGGAGAGTTTACAGTCTAACCAGACACCTAGGTATTTGTAGTTGTCCACATACTCTAGGTCAGACCCGCCGAGAGTAGTGATTCTAGTCGGGTGGGCGGGTGCAAGCAGCTTTCGGTTGAAGAGCATGCATTTAGATTTACTAGTGTTTAAGAGCAGTTGGAGGCTACGAAAGGAGTGTTGTATGGCGTTGAAGCTCGTTTGGAGGTTTGTTAACAGTGTCCAATGAAGGGCCAGATGTATACAAAATGGTGTCGTCCGCATAGAGGTGGATCCGAGCGTCACCAGCAGCAAGAGCAGCAACATGATATACACAGAGAATAGAGTCGGCCCGAGAATTGAACCCTGTGGCACCCCCATAGACTGCCAGAGGTCCAGACAACAGGCCCTCCGATTTGACACATTGAACTCTATCTGAGAAGTAGTTGGTGAACCAGGCGAGGCAGTCATTTGAGAAACCAAGGCTATTTAGTCTGCCAATAAGAATGCGGTGGTTGACAGAGTCGAAAGCCTTGGCCAGGTTGATGAAGACTGCTGCGCAGTACTGTCTTTTATCGATTGTGGTTATAATATCGTTTAGGACCTTGAGCGTGGCTGAGGTGCACCCATGACCAGCTCGGAAACCGGATTGCATAGCGGAGAAGGTACGGTGGGATTCGAAATGGTCGTGATATGTTTGTTAACTTGGCTTTCAAAAACGTTCGAAAGGCAGGGCAGGATGGATATAGGTCTGTAACAGTTTGGATCTAGTGTCACCCCCTTTGAAGAGGGGGATGACCGCGGCAGCTTTCCAATCTCTGGGGATCTCAGACGTTACGAAAGAGAGGTTGAACAGGCTAGTAAAAGGGGTTGCGACAATTTCGGCGGCAAATCTTTTAGAAAGAAAGGGTCCAGATTGTCTAGCCCAGCTGATTTGCAGGGGTCCAGATTTTTCAGCTCTTTCAGAACATCAGCTGTCTGAATTTGTGTAAAGGAGAAGCGGGGGGCATGGGCAAGTTGCAGCGGAGGGTGCCGAGCTGGTGGCCGGGGTAGTGGTAGCCAGGTGGAAAGCATGGCCAGCCGTGGCAAAATGCTTGTTGAAATTCTCGATTATTGTAGATTTATCGGTCGTGACAGTGTTTCCTAGTCTCAGTGCAGTGGGCAGTTGGGAGGAGGTGCTCTTATTCTCCATGGACTTTACAGTGTCCCAAAACTTTTTGGAGTTAGTGCAACAGGATGCAAATTTCTGTTTGAAGAAGCTAGCCTTTGCTTTCCTAACTGATTGTGTATATTGGTTCCTGACTTCCCTGAAAAGTTGCATATTGCGGGGGCTGTTCGATGCTAATGCAGTATGCCACAGGATGTTTTTGTGCTGGTCAAGGGCAGTCAAGTCTGAGGAGAACCAGGGGCTATATCTGTTCTTAGTTCTGAATTTATTGAATGGGGCATGCTTATTTAAGATATGAACTGTAACTCGGTAAAATCGTTGAAATTGTTGCATGAGATAGCTGTGTCTTTGTACAATAATGGCGCCGACAGAGAGGGCTGCCTCACTTCTAGTCCTTAGGGAACTTCGCAGTATTTTGTTTTTTTATGTATTATTTCTTACATTGTTAGCTCAGAAACCCTTAAGTGTTATTACATACAGCCGGGAAGAACTATTGGATATCAGAGCGGCGTCAACTTACCAACACTACGACCAGGAATACGATTTTCCTGAAAGCGAATCCTTTGTCCACACCACCCAGGGCATTGGAACTGATTCCAGATGCCGACCCAAAACAACGCCGCCAGAGGAGAGGCAGCCGGAGCTGTCTTCTAGTCAGACTTAGGAGGCACGCACACCGCCCATCGCTTCGGAGTATATTACTCGCTAATGTCCAGTCCCTAGATAACAAAGTGGACGAGATCAGGGCAAGGGTTGCTTTCCAGAGAAACATCAGGGATTGTAACGTACTCTGTTTCACGGAAACATGGCTCTCTCGGGATATACTGTCCCCGTCCACACAGCCATCTGGGTTCTCAGTACATCGCGCCGACAGGAATAAACATCTCTCCGGGAAGAAGAAGGGTGGGGGGTTTACATGGTGTAATTGTAAAAACATACAGGAACTCAAGTCATTTTGTTCACCTGACCTAGAATTCCTCACAGTCAAATGCCGACAAGTATTATCTCTCAAGAGAATTCTCTTTGGTTATTGTTACAGCCATGTATATCCCACCTCAAGCCGATACCACGACGGCCCTCAAGGAACTTCACTGGACTTTAGGCAAACAGGAAACCATATATCCTGAGGCTGCATTTATTGTAGCTGGGGATTTTAACAAAGCACATTTGAGAAAAAGGCCCTCCCCGACCTCCTTTCGGCAAATCTGACCACGTCTCCATTTTGCTCCTCCCTTCCTATAGGCAGAAACTCAAACAGGAAGCACCCGTGCTAAGGATATTCAACGCTGGTCTGACCAATCGGAATCCACGCTTCAAGATTGTTTTGATCACGCGGACTGGGATATGTTCCGGGTAGCCTCTGAGAATTATATAGACGTATACGCTGATTCAGTGAGTGGGTTTATAAGGAAGTGTATAGGAGATGTTGTTCCCACTGTGACTATTAAAACCTACCTTAACCAGAAACCGTGAATAGATGGCAGCATTCGCGAAAAACTGAAAGCACGAACCACCACATTTAACCATGGCAAGGTGACAGGGAATATGGCAGAATACAAACAGAGTGGTCGTTCCCTCCGCAAGGCAATCAAACAGGCAAAACGTCAATATCGAGACAAAGTGGAGTCGCAATTCAACGGCTCAGACACGAGAAGTATGTGGCAAGGTTTACAGACAATCACGGACTACAATAGGAAAACCAGTCACGTTGTGGTCACCGACGTCTTGCTTCCAGACAAGCTAAACAAGTTATTTGCCCGCTTTGAGGATAACACAGTGCCACTGACGCGGCAAGCTACCAAGAAATGTGGGCTCTCCTTCTCCGTGGCCGACGTGAGTATGACATTTAAACGTATTAACCCTCGCAAGGTTGCCGGCCCAGATGGCATTCCTAGCGGCGTCCTCAGACCATGCGCAGACCAGCTGGCTGGTGTGTTTACGGACATATTCAAACTCTCCCTATCCCAGTCTGCTGTCCCCACATGCTTCAAGATGGCCACCATTGTTCCTGTACCCAAGAATGCAAAGGTAACTGAACTAAATGACTATCGCCCTGTAGCACTCACTTCTGTCATCATGAAGTGCTTTGAGAGACTAGTCAAGGATCATATCACCTCCACCTTACCTGTCACCCTAGACCCACTTCAATTAGCTTACCGCCCCAATAGGTCCACAGACGATGCAATTGCCATCACACTGCACACTGCCCTATCCCATCTGGACAAGAGGAGTACCTATGTAATAATGCTGTTCATTGACTATAGCTCAGCATTCAACACCATAGTACCCTCCAAGCTCATCATTAAGCTTGAGGCCCTGTATCTCAACCCCTCCCTGTGCAATTGGGTCCTGGACTTCCTGACGGGCCGTCCCCAGTGGTGAAGGTAGGAAACAACATTTCCACATCACTGATCCTCAACACTGGGGCCCCACAAGGGTGTGTGTGCTCAGCCCCCTCCTGTACTCCCTGTTCACCCATGACTGTGTAGCCATGCACGCCTCCAACTCAATCATCAAGTCTGCAGACGACACAACAGTAGTAGGTTTGATTACCAACAATGATGAGACAGCCTACAGGGAGGAGGTGAGGGCTCTCGGAGTGTGGTGTCAGGCAAATAACCTCTCACTCAACATCAACAAAACAAAGGAGATGATTGTGGACTTCAGGAAACAGCAGAGGGAGTACCCCCTATCCACAACGACGGGACAGCAGTGGAGAAGGTGGAAAGTTAAGTTCCTCGGCTTACATATCCCTGACAAACTGAAATGGTCCACCCACACTGACAGTGTGGTGAAGAAGGCGCAACAGCGTCTCTTCAACCTCAGGAGGCTGAAGAAATTTGGCCTGTCACCTATAACCCTCACAAACTTTTACAGATGCACAATTGAGAGCACCCTGTCGGGCTGTATCACCGCCTGGTACGGCAATTGCACCGCCCACAACTTCAGGGCTCTCCAGAGGGTGGTGCGGTCTGCACAATGCATCACCGTGGGCAAACTACCTGCCCTCTAGGACACCTACAGCACCCGATGTCACAGGAAGACCAAAAAGATAATCAAGGACAACTACCACCCGAGCCACTGCCTGTTCACCCCGCTATCATCCAGAAGGCGAGGTCAGTACAGGTGCATCAAAGCTGGAACCGAGAGACTGAAAAACAAAATCTTTGAAATTGTCGCGTTTATTTTTGTTCAGTATAGTCAGTTAAATAGTTAATCAAATAGCTACCTGGACTATGTGCATTGACCCCTTTTGCACAAACTTTGACTCATACAGTGGGGGAAAAAAATATTTAGTCAGCCACCAATTGTGCAAGTTCTCCCACTTAAAAAGATGAGAGGCCTGTAATTTTCATCATAGGTACATGTCAACTATGACAGACAAAATGAGAAATTAAAAAAAAGAATCACATTGTAGGATTTTTTATGAATTTATTTGCAAATTATGGTGGAAAATAAGTATTTGGTCAATAACAAAAGTTTCTCAATACTTTGTTATATACCCTTTGTTGGCAATGACACAGGTCAAACGTTTTCTGTAAGTCTTCACAAGGTTTTCACACACTGTTGCTGGTATTTTGGCCCATTCCTCCATGCAGATCTCCTCTAGAGCAGTGATGTTTTGGGGCTGTCGCTGGGCAACACGGACTTTCAACTCCCTCCAAAGATTTTCTATGGGGTTGAGATCTGGAGACTGGCTAGGCCACTCCAGGACCTTGAAATGCTTCTACGAAGCCACTCCTTCGTTGCCCGGGCAGTGTGTTTGGGATCATTGTCATGCTGAAAGACCCAGCCACGTTTCATCTTCAATGCCCTTGCTGATGGAAGGAGGTTTTCACTCAAAATCTCACGATACATGGCCCCATTCATTCTTTCCTTTACACGGATCAGTCGTCCTGGTCCCTTTGCAGAAAAACAGCCCCAAAGCATGATGTTTCCACCCCCATGCTTCACAGTAGGTATGGTGTTCTTTGGATGCAACTCAGCATTCTTTGTCCTCCAAACACGACGAGTTGAGTTTTTACCAAAAAGTTATATTTTGGTTTCATCTGACATTCTCCCAATCCTCTTCTGGATCATCCAAATGCACTCTAGCAAACTTCAGACGGGCCTGGACATGTACTGGCTTAAGCAGGGGGACACGTCTGGCACTGCAGGATTTGAGTCCCTGGCGGCGTAGTGTGTTACTGATGGTAGGCTTTGTTACTTTGGTCCCAGCTCTCTGCAGGTCATTCACTAGGTCCCCCCGTGTGGTTCTGGGATTTTTGCTCACCGTTCTTGTGATCATTTTGACCCCACGGGGTGAGATCTTACGTGGAGCCCCAGATCGAGGGAGATTATCAGTGGTCTTGTATGTCTTCCATTTCCTAATAATTGCTCCCACAGTTGATTTCTTCAAAACAAGCTGCTTACCTATTGCAGATTCAGTCTTCCCAGCCTGGTGCAGGTCTACAATTTTGTTTCTGGTGTCCTTTGACAGCTCTTTGGTCTTGGCCATAGTGGAGTTTGGAGTGTGACTGTTTGAGGTTGTGGACAGGTGTCTTTTATACTGATAACAAGTTCAAACAGGTGCCATTAATACAGGTAACAAGTGGAGGACAGAGGAGCCTCTTAAAGAAGAAGTTACAGGTCTGTGAGAGCCAGAAATCTTGCTTGTTTGTAGGTGATCAAATACTTATTTTCCACCATAATTTGCAAATAAATTCATTAAAAATTGAATTGTCTGTCATAGTTGACGTGTACCTATGATGAAAATTACAGGCCTCATCTTTTTAAGTGGGAGAACTTGCACAATTGGTGGCTGACTAAATACTTTTTTCCCCCACTGTACTTATTTTCCACCATAATTTGCAAATAAATTCATTAAAAATCCTACAATGTGATTTTCTGGAATTTATTTTCTCAATTTGTCTGTCATAGTTGACATGTACCTATGATGAAAATTACAGGCCTCATCTTTTTAAGTGGGAGAACTTGCACAATTGGTGGCTGACTAAATACTTATTTGATACACTGCCGATTTTGCAGGTTTTCCTACTTACAAAGCATGTAGAGGTCTGTAATTTGTATCATAGGTACACTTCAACTGTGAGAGACGGAATCTAAAACAAAAATCCATAAAATCACATTGTATGATTTTTAAGTAATTCATTTGCATTTTATTGCATGACATAAGTATTTGATCACCTACCAACCAGTAAGAATTCCGTCTCTCACAGACCTGTTAGTTTTTCTTTAAGAAGCCCTCCTGTTCTCCACTCATTACCTGTATTAACTGCACCTGTTTGAACTCGTTACCTGTATAAAAGACACCTGTCCACACACTCAATCAAACAGACTCCAACCTCTCCACAATGGCCAAGACCAGAGAGCTGTGTAAAGACATCAGGGATAAAATTGTAGACCTGCACAAGGCTGGGATGGGCTACAGGACAATGGGCAAGCAGCTTGGTGAGAAGGCAACAGCTGTTGGCGCAATTATTAGAAAATGGAAGAAGTTCAAGATGACGGTCAATCACCCTCGGTCTGGGGCTCCATGCAAGATCTCACCTCGTGGGGCATCAATGATCATGAGGAAGGTGAGGGATCAGCCCAGAACTACACGGCAGGACCTGGTCAATGACCTGAAGAGAGCTGGGACCACAGTCTCAAAGAAAACCATTAGTAACACACTACGCCGTCATGGATTAAAATCCTGCAGCGCACGCAAGGTCCCCCTGCTCAAGCCAGCGCATGTCCAGGCCCGTCTGAAGTTTGCCAATGACCATCTGTATGATCCAGAGGAGGAATGGGAGAAGGTCATGTGGTCTGATGAGATAAATAGAGCTTTTTGGTCTAAACTCCACTCGCCGTGTTTGGAGGAAGAAGAAGGATGAGTACAACCACAAGAACACCATCCCAACAGTGAAGCATGGAGGTGGAAACATCATTCTTTGGGGATGTTTTTCTGCAAAGGGGACAGGACGACTGCACCGTATTGAGGGGAGGATGGATGGGGCCATGTATCGCGAGATCTTGGCCAACAACCTCCTTCCCTCAGTAAGAGCATTGAAGATGGGTCGTGGCTGGGTCTTCCAGCATGACAACGACCCAAAACACACAGCCAGGGCAACTAAGGAGTGGCTCCGTAAGAAGCATCTCAAGGTCCTGGAGTGGCCTAGCCAGTCTCCAGACCTGAACCCAATAGAAAATCTTTGGAGGGAGCTGAAAGTCCGTATTGTCCAGCGACAGCCCCGAAACCTGAAGGTCTGTATGGAGGAGTGGGCCAAAATCCCTGCTGCAGTGTGTGCAAACCTGGTCAAGACCTACAGGAAACGTATGATCTCTGTAATTGCAAACAAAGGTTTCTGTACCAAATATTAAGTTCTGCTTTTCTGATGTATCAAATACTTACAGGGGCGGCAGGTAGCTTAGTGGTTAAGAGCGTTGTGCCAGTAACCGAAAGGTCGCTGGTTCTAATCCCAGAGCCGACTAGGTGAAAAATCTGTCGGTGCCCTTGAGCAAGGCACTTAACCCTAATTGCTCCTGTAAGTCGCTCTGGATAAGAGCGTCTGCTAAATGACCAATTATTATTATTATTACTTATGTCATGCAATAAAATGCAAATTAATTACTTAAAAATCATACAATGTGATTTTCTGGATTTTTGTTTTAGATTCCGTCTCTCACAGTTGAAGTGTACCTATGATAAAAATGACAGACCTCTACATGCTTTGTAAGTAGGAAAACCTGCAAAATCGGCAGTGTATCAAATACTTGTTCTCCCCATTGTATATAATGTATTCTATACTATCTATTACATCTTAGCCTATGCCGCTCTGACAATGACATTACTCATCCATATATTTATATATTCTTATTCCATCCTTTACTTAGATTTGTGTATTAGATATTTGTTGTGGAGCTGTTAGATATAGACATGCTAGATATTACTGCACTGTCGGAACTAGAAGCACAAGCATTTCGCTACACTCGCAATAACATCTCCTAACCATGTGTATGTGACCAATACATTTGATTTGATGTTTTATATTTTTGTTCAGTATAGTAATAAAGTGACAGATAATAAACAGAAGTAGCAAATGTGATGAGTCAAAGTTAGTGCAAAAGGGGTCAATGCAGATTTAACTAACTATTTAGCAGTCTTCTTTCTTGTGGGTAGAAGCTTTCAGGGTCCTGTTGGTTCCAGACTTGATGCATCGGTACTGCTTGCCATGAGGTAGCAGAGAGAAGTCTGTGATTTGGGTGGCTGGAGTCTTTGACAATTTTTAGGGCCTTCTGACACTGCCTGGTATAGAGGTCCTGGATGGCAGGGAGCTCGGCCCCAGTGATGTACTTGGGCCATACGCACTACCCTGTAGTAACTTGCGGGAGGATGCCAAGCAGTTGCCGTACCAAGCGGTGATGCAGCCAGTCAAGATGCTCTCAATGGTGCAGCTGCAGACCTTTTTGAGGATCTGAGGGTCCATGGAAAATCTTTTCAGCCTCCTTTTAGATTTGATGACTTTATTAGTCACATGCACATGGTCGCAGATGTTATTGCAGGGTACAAAAAGGGTGAAATTCTTAAACTCCGAGCTCCAACAGTGCAGGTCAAAAAGAGAAGTGAATGAAACAATAATGCTTGGTAGTCCACGATCAGCTCCTTTGTCTTGCTGATGTTGAGGGACCTCCTCCCCATAGGCTGTCTCATCATCATCGGTGATCAGGCCTACCACCTTTTGTGTCGTCGACAAACTTAATGATGGTGTTGGAGTCGTGCACGGCCACGTAGTTGTGGGTGAACAGGGAGTACAGGAGGGGACTAAGCACGCACCCCTGTGGGGCCACCCGTGTTGAGGGTCAGTGTGGCGGATGTATTGTTGCCTACCCTCACCACCTGGGGGCGGCCTGTCAGGAAGTCCAGGATCTAGTTGCAGAGGAAGGTATCCAGTCCCAGGGTCCTTAGCTTAGTGATGAGCTTGGAGGGTACTATGGTGTTGAACGCTGAGCTGTAGTCAATTAACAAATCAAATCAAATCAAATCAGCATTCTCACATAGGTGTTCCACTTGTCCAAGTGGGAAAGTGCAGTCTGGAGTGCAATAGAGATTGCGTCATTTGTGGATCTGTTGGGGCGGTATGCAAATTGGAGTGGGTCCAGTTTGTCTGGGATGATGGTGTTGATGTGAGCCATGACCACTCTTTCAAAGCATTTCATGGCTCCAGATGTGAGTGCTATGGTGCGATATTCATTTAGACAGGTTACCTTGGCATTCTTGGGCACAGGAACTATGGTGGTCTGCTTGAAACGTAGGTATTAGACTGGGTCAGGGATAGGTTGAAAATGTAAGTGAAGACATTTGCTTGCTGGTCAGTGCATGCTATGAGTATGCGTCCTAGTAATTTGTCTGGCCCTGCCGCCTTGTGAATGTTAACCCGTTTAAAGGTCTTACTCACATCGGCTACGGAGAGTGATCACACAGTCATCCGGAACGGCTGGTGCTCTCATGCATGGTTCAGTGTTGCTTGCCTCGAAGTGAGCATAGAAGGCATTTAGCTCGTCTGGTAGGCTCGCGTCACTGGGCAGCTCGCGGCTGGGTTTCCTTTTGTGATCCATGATAGTTTGCAAGCCCTGCCACATCCGACGAGCGTCAGAGCCCCTGTAGTAGGATTCAATCTTAGTCCGGTATTGATGCTTTGCCTGTTTGATGGTTCGTCGGAGGGCGTAACGGAATTTCTTATAAACGTCTGGATTTGTGTCCTCCTCCTTGAAAGCGGCAGCTCTAGGCTTTAGCTCAGTGCGGATGTTGCCTGTAATCCATGGCTTCTGGTTCGATATGTACATACCGTCATGTGTGGACGCCGTTGTCGATGCACTTATTAATAAAGCCGGTGTCTGTTGTGGTAAACTCCTCAATGCCATCTGATGAATCCCGGAACATATTCCAGTCTATGCTAGCGAAACAGTCCTGTAGCTTAGCATCTGCTTCTTTGGACCACTTCCGTATTGAGCACATCACTGGTACTTCCTGTTTTTGAGTTTTTGCTTGTAAGCAGGAATCAGGAGGATTGAACTATTGTCAAATTTGCCAAATGGAGGGCGAGGGAGAGCTTTGTATGCGTTTCTGTGTGTGGAGTAAAGGTGATCTAGAGTTTTTTTCGCCTCTAGTTGCACAGGTGACATGCTGGTAGAAATTAAGGTTAAATGGATTTCAGTTTTCCAGCATTCAAATCACCGGCCACTAGGTGTGCCGCCTCTGGATGAGCATTTTCTTGTTTTCTTATGGCCCTATACAGCTCGTTGAGTGCAGTCTTAGTGTCAGTATCGGTTTGTGGTGGTAAATTAACAGCTATGAAAAATATAAACTCTCTTGGTAAATAGTATGGTCTACAGCTTATTATGAGGTATTCCAACTCAGGCGAGCAGAACCTCGAGACTTCCACTAATTGAAATTCTGCGTGACACCACATTTCTTCTATTATAAACGCGAATCGACAGCACAGGCACAATCAATGGCAACACATTAAAATGAAGGTTATAGAGTGGACTACTCTGTTCTAAAGCCATCCTAGATTTTCCACATGGCAACAGCATCACAACCTTAAATGGTTGGCTCCAGAAATACGGCACAAACATTATCTTTGGCACTTGATCAAGACGTGAAAACGTCTCATTCTGGTGGATGTTTACTCTAGCTCTGTTTTGTCAAATTGACCCTCATGTTTTTCTCTCGCATGCTACTTTTTTGTAAATAAAAGGTCAGTAAACTCACTATAAACTATCCTGGATGTCACTGGCGTGCGTGTCCTTATCTGAAGGCCACTAATACGACCAAAACGCCATGCTTTCATTCAGTGTGTGTGTGTGTGTGTGTGTGTGTGTGTGTGTATGTATATATATATATATATATATATATATATATATATATATATATAATAAAAAATATATTATTTTTTTTAGGCCTAGTTGGCATCACCAACTACAGTGGGGAAAAAAAGTATTTAGTCAGCCACCAATTGTGCAAGTTCTCCCACTTAAAAAGATGAGAGAGGCCTGTAATTTTCATCATAGGTACACGTCAAATATGACAGACAAAATGAGAAAAAAAAATCCAGAAAATCACATTGTAGGATTTTTAATGAATTTATTTGCAAATTATGGTGGAAAATAAGTATTTGGTCAATAACAAAAGTTTCTCAATACTTTGTTATACACCCTTTGTTGGCAATGACACAGGTCAAACGTTTTCTGTAAGTCTTCACAAGGTTTTCACACTGTTGCTGGTATTTTAGCCCATTCCTCCATGCAGATCTCCTCTAGAGCAGTGATGTTTTGGGGCTGTCGCTAGGCAACACGGACTTTCAACTCCCTCCAAAGATTTTCTATGGGGTTGAGATCTGGAGACTGGCTAGGCCACTCCAGGACCTTGAAATGCTTCTTACGAAGCCACTCCTTCGTTGCCCGGGCGGTGTGTTTGGGATCATTGTCATGCTGAAAGACCCAGCCAGGTTTCATCTTCAATGCCCTTGCTGATGGAAGGAGGTTTTCACTCAAAATCTCACGATACATGGCCCCATTCATTCTTTCCTTTACACGGATCAGTCGTCCTGGTCCCTTTGCAGAAAAACAGCCCCAAAGCATGATGTTTCCACCCTCATGCTTCACAGTAGGTATGGTGTTCTTTGGATGCAACTCAGCATTCTTTGTCCTCCAAACACGAAGAGTTTAGTTTTTACCAAAAAGTTATATTTTGGTTTCATCTGACCATATGACATTCTCCCAATCCTCTTCTGGATCATCCAAATGCACTCTAGCAAACTTCAGATGGGCCTGGACATGTACTGGCTTAAGCAGGGCACGTCTGGCACTGCAGGATTTGAATCCCTGGCGGCGTAGTGTGTTACTGATGGTAGGCTTTGTTACTTTGGTCCCATCTCTCTGCAGGTCATTCACTAGGTCCCCCCGTGTGGTTCTGGGATTTTTGCTCATCGTTCTTGTGATCATTTTGACCCCACGAGGTGAGATCTTGCGTGGAGCCCCAGATCGAGGGAGATTATCAGTGGTCTTGTATGTCTTCCATTTCCTAATAATTGCTCCCACAGTTGATTTCTTCAAACCAAGCTGCTTACCTATTGCAGATTCAGTTTTCCCAGCCTGGTGCAGGTCTACAATTTTGTTTCTGGTGTCCTTTGACAGCTCTTTGGTCTTGGCCATAGTGGAGTTTGGAGTGTGACTGTTTGAGGTTGTGGACAGGTGTCTTTTATACTGATAACAAGTTCAAACAGGTGCCATTAATACAGGTAACGAGTGGAGGACAGAGGAGCCTCTTAAAGAAGAAGTTACAGGTCTGTGAGAGCCAGAAATCTTGCTTGTTTGTAGGTGACCAGATACTTATTTTCCACCATAATTTGCTAATAAATTCATTAAAAATCCTACAATGTGATTCTCTGGAATTTTTTTTCTCAATTTGTCTGTCATAGTTGACGTGTACCTATGATGAAAATTACAGGCCTCTCTCATCTTTTTAAGTGGGAGAACTTGCACAATTGGTGGCTGACTAAATACTTTTTTTCCTTGTATTCATGAATTTATTTTTAAAAATGTATAATTCCCAAATTCTATTTCATGGAATTAAACTACGTGATCTCCAGTAACAGTTAGCTCTTGCCAAGAATAACGTTAGTATTACGTATAGTGTAACGTAAGTCAAATGTGTTGTAATGCCTGCAGACTAGTGACCCCCTCAGTAATGATGATCAGAGGACTGAGAGCCACTACTACTTTTGTATAGGGCTGGGCGACATATCGAATTAATGTTTTAGCGCGATGTTCCAAATGTATCACAAGAATCTAGGTTTTTATTTTTTTGTTTGTTTTTGAGTGTTCTATGTCTTTTTGGGCTCGTCTCCTTGGCTCCTTCTGTGCTGTGTACACTGTGCACCTTCCCACTCTCACACAAACACCAAGCCCCTGCCACTCACAACAAATACGAAAGATAACTTCTTCCTCTCTCACAACATGCAGTTTAAACTCACTATTTGCATTTGAGATCTGGTCCAACAGAATCTGTCATTGACACCGAAACGCTTAGAGACATTATTTTACTGTAATAGATGAGAACTTAACCTTTCTAACGATACCCTTTTTATGTCTCAACTACCAAAATGTAGAACAGAGCAGACCCTAATAAAACAAGAATATCAATAAACATGTTGTGGAAAATGTATGCATGCTCAGTTTCTGCCACGCGTGGCATTGCGGTACCATGTACAGCTAGGAACTTTTTAGCCACAGACTTTTATGTGCCAGCTGTCTAGTGTAATGTGTTTTTATAAATGTACAATGAGCATAAAAATACACATTTTATATAAGGAATTGGCAATTTGTACTCATTCTGAGAAATAAGCATATTCTTATCCAGGTATGCCACTAGATTTCAATATCTAAACAATGTGAACAGGTGATGTTGTTCAAACAGTTGGAGACAGACAGGAGGGTCTATTCATAACAGTTCAACTGTTCTTCTACTTTGTTAGCAAGCAAATAGAACCAAGTTGGCTAGACTTGAAATATAAAGCACGTGTGCTTGAGAGAGTGTGTTAATTTTCTATAGTGCCTGCTACAAGAAGTTGGTCATTATTAGTGGATGTTCTGGTTCAATTTGTTAGAAAAATTGCATTTTCATAAACAGACTTGAAAGCCAGAATAAAATAAAAAAAGCAGGTTGAACTATTTTTATAAAATAATTAAATTATAAGTGGTTCTTATGGTTGTGGAAGGCTTATATTTAGCCTAGGTATAATTTTACAATCCCTGAATTCATTAGACTATTCCTGACTGTTTCAAATACAGTGTATTGATCTTTAATTGTGCAACAAAGCATATTTAGAGATAACGTTAAAATAATAGAGATATACAGTATATCGTGAATCGCACATAATTAAAAAGAGAAATTATTTTTAGGCCATATCGCCCAGCCCTACTTTTGTATACATTTTGACAAAACAAATTGTTATTTGTAGCTTTGTCTTTGGCAGATACTAAACATTTAGACATTTCAACATATGATGATTTAGAGCATATACAGTAAAACTGGTAGCCTTAATATTTATTTTGAATGTACAGTATACTTGCAGAACAGGGGAGATGGCGAGGAAAACGTCTGTTTTTGGGGCTGTCTAGGGCGTGAGTGTGTTGAGTGTCTAACAGGCCTGGTTTCCCTGAAAGCTGTTTTCATTCTCAGCACTAGCACCGAGGTCAGGCACACATACACCGCATCCTCCTTTCTAGGAAAAATATTTAATCAGCCATTTGTTGTCTGTTCTTCTCTCTCTTTCTCTCTCTCGCACTCCTGTGCTGACCTGCTCCCGCTGTACGGATTGTAATAAATAGAGATGTGGTGGGGGAAAAAAACAAGCTGCTCTCAGATTTCCTAGAAGCAGCAGCGCAGAGAACTGAGTGCAAGGAGAGCGTTTCAGGAGGACGAGAGCCTTCACCTTTTTAAAGGCTTTTATTCTAGCTGATTGAAGACCGTGGGGAGAGTCTGGTGTTCTGAAAAGGATAATTTAGGCTGAAAAGGATTTCATGTATTCTTTTATACAGGCCTGTCTCGCTGAATCATTTGGCCTAATTCACATACATGTATGGATGTGCTCTGTGCTTTTATCACCCGCTTCCCCCACTCCTGTTATGATGGCAACAGATGACATTGGTGGGTTGCCTTGGAAACCATGATGGTATTATCCGTTTTTCAATAACCCTTACCTCGTCCATGCTTCACTCGCTGCCCAGTACACACACAAACACACACAGGGGTGTCTTAAATACGTTTTATTGCCACCAGTGAATTTGTTTGGAACATATGCTGTCACTCCCTGTTCCCTCCTGCTCCTCCGCTGATGCATAGTGATATCAAAACATGCATCCCTCCTCAGTCAGCTCTCAGGTTACCATGGGTTCTGGTCTCCACCAGTAAGGGATCCCTGTCAGCACCTGATTGGATAGATGCTGGTACAATATGTCCTTTCACCATAACTTAACATATCGTTCGAGCTTTACCTCTTCCTGCACTGCCTGCTAAGAGCCAATGCTGTGTAGGCTATCTTTTACACAGAACAGAATGTAACAGGAGAATTAGACTAGCTGTCTGCCAGGGTTTCCTTTAGGAAAATTTGGCGCCGGACAACGTGACCAGCAAGATTTTAATTTACCGGACATTTGAGAAATTTAACAGACATCTGAAATTTACCAGACATCCATATCTATTGGGTGCGTAATGCATCAGGGCGTCCAGCCAAGGTGCTCAAAATAAACATTTAGTTTATTGTAATTCATCTTAACAGAATATAAATTAGCCCGTAAAGTAGAACAATGTTCTTATACCAACATGACAGGTTTTATTGAAAAGCAAAACATTGCCTTTTGCATCTTCATCCCTGCTATAAATCATAAATAAATATCATAAAAAAAAAGAAAAACGTTTAGCCTAGAAGAACAAGTCGCCTACACAGTAATAAAACACAACTTCAAAATATTATATTTGCATAATATAACTTGCGAAAGACCTGTCCTGATGGCTATTTTCATTAACATTTTAATGAATAAATACCAAAACACTGCTGTTTTCAAATTCAATCTAGGCCTCATTTAATTTAGCCTAGGCATGAAAATTTTAATTAGGCCTAATAAATAACAGAGCATGGCTGTCTATGAAGACCAGGGCCAGCCGGTCAAGGGATCTTTTGTAAAATTAACGTCAGATTTGACTTTTTGTAGCAGGTTGGGAGAATTAGGTTGAGGTTAGGAAAAAGGTTAGGGTTAGCTAAAATGCCAAAAAATCTCTTCTAGCCATAACTGGGCCGGCCCGCCCCGCTCTCCATTTCCGCTGCGTTTCAGAACCACAGCAGTAGAAAGAGGACACTTTAGGTGGCCACAAAATGAAGAAATTATAAAACCGATGTTGGACTATCAAATTTGATCTGTAAATAAACTAAATTCGTTCAGGCTGGTTCATTGAGAGAAACCTTATTTTACAATGCTCCTGTGAAATTAGGCCCGCGCCATGTGTTTATGAAAGCACTTGTTTCCAAGGCTCAAATTATATCTCTTTTTACAGTGCTACTGGATGATGTTAAAATTTTTATGTTTATTGTAATTTGAACTGTTGTGACTCGTGTCATGTGTGATATACACTGAGTATACAAAACATGCTCTTTCCATGACATAGACTGACCAGGTGAATCCAGGTGAAAGCTATGATCCTTTATTGATGTCACTTGTTAAATCCACTTCAATCAGTGTTGAAGCGGAGACGGGTTAAAGAAGGGTTTTAAAGTCTCGAGACAATTGAGACATGGATTGTGTGTGTGCCTTTCAGAGGGTGAATGGGCAAGACAAAATATTTGTGCTTTTGAACGAGGTATGGTACGCTGCTGTTTTTCACGCTCAACAGTTTCCCGTGTGTATCAAGAATGGTCCACCACCCAAAGGACATCCAGCCAACTTGACACATCTGTGGGAAGCATTGGAGTCAACATGGGCCAGCATCCCTGTGGAACACTTTTGACACCTTGTAGAGTCTGAATTGAGGCTGTTCTGAGGGGGGTGCGCGCAACTCAATATTAGGAAGGTGTTCCTAATGTTTGGTATACTCTGTGTATGTGGCTTATTGATAACAACTCTGTTTCCTAATATAGGAAGTTGGCTGCCTAGTGATTGTAACTCTCCAATGTGAATAGTTTGCAACGATGTTTCATTTCCAAGTGCTACTGAATAAGCTCAACTGAAATGCACCAATTGCGCATGATAGACGTCATTACTGTAGTCTTATCAATCCATTCCAAATCTTTATACTATAGATGACAGGGGAGGCATATGATGATCTTGCCTAGGGCGGCAGCAGAACTGCTAGGATTGGGCCTGACTAACACAATCTGCCTCGAATTTACTTGCATTTGTGCCGAACCTTGGCCTGCTCAAAGTGAGCCGCTGCTGTTGGGAAGTCAAAACTGTCCAACTCCTTGGAGCAGCTTGCGGTGTGCATCAGGCTCGTTACTTTGTCCTCAAGAAGGCGTCGTCTTTACTCTGTTTTGGAGAAAGAATCTCCTCTTGGCGGGCATACTGGAAACAGGGATAGTCAACACAGTCTTCGCCAATTTTGTCCAGTCAGGGTACACTTAGCTGAAGTCCCTTATGAGGACCTTGCGTCTTTTGCGTGACTAAAAATAGAAGCACACACACTCGACACTCATTTCCAAGAAGCTTCGTGATTTATTAGCCTATGAAGTATATTTGCCTTTGAAGTTGGAGTACATGGACTGGTATTTCCATCAATTAATAAAAAGCATTATTTTTTTGCAATGGATTTTTCTTCTTGTCCCGGACAATTTGGCCGCCTACCCTATCATGTACAGGAGGCTATGGCTGAATAGGAGCAGATTTGAAGATGTTTGACTGAAATGTACTCTTTCATAAACACCACGGCTGTGTCTGATGCTCCCTGTTGCCATGGTGATCAGATATTACCATCAGGAGCATTATCTAATCTAGATGGTCCCTTTTATCTCCTGTGCGGTAAAAACACGTTATTATCATACACTGATTATCAAGACGACAACCTACACTGTGGTACAACCCTGGCCAGCACACAGATTGTAGTGTGTTCGTAGAAGGACCTTATCTATTTGGCATGTTTAGGGCATTGTTAAGTGAGAGTAAAAAAATTGTTCTTGCTAAATCATTGTAGCTTGTTCTTAGAATGACCTTATCTAGGCTATTTGGCACGTTTAGCCAGGGCATGATAAAGTGAGAGTTTAACTGTACTCTTCGTTGTAGCTTGTTCTTAGAAGGACCTTATCTATTTGTCTCATGGAGGGTATAGTGTGAGTTAAAGCTGTAAACTTGGAAGGCATTGTATAGTGAGAGTTAACACGGAGGCCATAGTCTAAGGCTTCCTTGACTGGGAGTAGAGAGGTGCGGCTGTGGCCTGATAAAGAGCAGTAAATTCATGCTGGGACAGGCCGACAGGGAGAGTGCCGTGTGCTGCTGCCTTGTTTTTCCTTGGCCGTGCGTTGCCAAGGGTGGCCCCCCTCTCCTTTAGTGCCTGCCGTCTGCTTTCCAGGAATCTTGGCAGGAGGAGTGGCTTCCTGTTAGAACGGTGAACCATTGAAGTCAGAGGCCGGCTGCTCCGCTCAGAGCTAGCCAGACGACCAATCACACGGCCAGGACTAGGGCTTAGGCGGTCATGACATTTTTGTCAGCGGGTTATTTTCCTGCAAAAGCCTGCCGGTCTCAAGGTAATTGACCGTTAAACAACAAACAGGTTTACATCTCCAGGCCACACATACAAGCTGCTGATATGCGCCTTTGGAACATCTACATAAAAAAAAGTATAATAAATCAATTTAATATACACCATCACAATACATCCATTATTTTAGTCAGGTCTAAAGAAACATTATGATATGAAGAAAATTTATTTCAGTTGAAGAGAATGAGTTGGCCTATGTTGTCTGTTATGCTCCATGCCGTAGGCTTGTTAATTTAGCAGACAAGATATGCTTGAAAGTCCCAGCCGTTTTATTTCATCTGATTTTATAGTAAGAATATATAAGATATTTTTCCCATTACAGAGCGAGTGCACATATTAAGTGGCAATGTTGAGCGTAAAAGTGATGATTTGAAACAGATCCTAAATGCTAGATTCACAGTTATTTGGCAACTTTAGTTGTGAATGATACAAACATTAGAATGCTTAGAAATTAACATACAGGGCCATCGGAAAGTATTCAGACCCCTTGATTTTGTTACCTTATAGACTTTTTTAAATTTGATTAAATAAATACTAATCCTCAGCAATCTACACACATACCCCATAATGAAAAAGCGAAAACAGGTTTTTAGACATTTTTGCAAATTTTATTGAAAATAAAAAAAACGGAAATACATTACATTTACATTTTAGTCATTTAGCAGACGCTCTTATCCAGAGCGACTTACAGTTAGTGAATACATATATATATTTTTTATATATACTGGCCCCCCGTGGGAATCGAACCCACAACCCTGGCGTTGCAAACGCCATGCTCTATCAACTGAGCTACATCCCTGCCGGCCATTCCCTCCCCTACCCTGGACGACGCTGGGCCAATTGTGCGCCGCCCATGAGTCTCCCGGTCGCGGCCGGCTGCGACAGAGCCTGGATTCGAACCAGGATCTCTAGTGGCACAGTTGGCACTGCGATGCAGTGCCTTAGACCACTGCGCCATTCAGGAGACAAATACCTTATTTACATAAGTATTCAGACACTTTGCTTTGAGACTCGAAATTGAGCTCTGGTGCATCCTGTTTCCATTGATCATCCTTGAGATGTTTCTACAACTTGATTGAAGTCCACCTGTGGTAAATTCTATTGATTGGGCATTATTTGGAAAGGCACACAACTGTCTATAAAAGGTCCCACAGTTGACAGTGCATGTCACAGCAAAAACCAAGCTATGAGGTCGAAGGAATTGTCCGTAGAGCTCTGAGACAGGATTGTGTCAAGGCACAGATCTGGGGAAGTGTACCAAAACATGTATGCAGCATTGAAGGTCCCCAAGAACACAGTGGCCTCCATCATTCTTAAATGGAAGAAGTTTGGAACCACCAAGACTCTTCCTAGATCTGGCCACCCGGCCAAACTGAGCAATCGGGGGAGAAGGGCTTTGGTCAGGGAGGTGACCGAGAACCCGATGGTCACTAATAGAGCTCCAGAGTTCCTCTGTGGAGATGGGAGAACCTTCCAGAAGGACAACCATCTCTGCAGCACTCCACCAATCAGGCCTTTATGGTAGAGTGGCCAAATGGAAGCCATTCGTCAGTAAAAGGCACATGACAGCCCGCTTGGAGTTTGCCAAAAGGCACCTAAAGTCTCTCAGACCATGAGAAACAAGATTCTCTGCTCTGATGAAACCAAGATTGAACTCTTTGGCTTGAATGCCAAGAGTCACGTCTGGAGGAAACCTGGCACCATCCCTACGGTGAAGCATGGATGTTTTTCAGCAGCAGGGAGACGAGGCAGGATCGAGGCAAATATGAACGTAGCAATGTACAGAGATCCTTGATGACAACCTGCTCCAGAGCGCTCCGGACCTCAGACAGGAGCGAAGGTTCACCTTACAACAGGACAACGATCCTAAGCATACAGCCAAGACAACGCAGGAGTGGCTTTGGGACAAGTCTCAATGTCCATCTCTAGAGACCTGAAAATAGCTGTGCGGCAACGCTCCCCATCCAACCCGACAGAGCTTAAGAGGATCTGCAGAGAAGAATGGGAGAAACTCCCCAAATACAGGTGTGCCAAGCTTGTAGCCTCGTACCCAAGAAGACCCGAAGCTGTAATCACTGCCAAAGGTGCTTCAACAAAGTACTGAGTAAAGGGTCTGAATACTTATGTAAATGTGATATTTCAGTTTTTTATTTGTAATAGATTTGCAATCATTTCTAAAAACATTTTTTTGGTTTGTCATTGTGGGTAGATTTTTTGGGGGGGGGGGGTTTAATCCATTTTAGAATAAGGCTGTAACGTAACAAAATGTGGAAAACGTTAAGGGGTCTGAATACTTTCCGAATGCACTGTATATGGGCTGCATGGTGCGACTATAGGCTAAATTAGCAAAAAAAAAAGCTTGCGCTCTGTTCCTTGCCTCAGGCTGCACAGCTGTTCTCTCATCAAGTGATCATATTTTCACCCATCAGACTATTCTCCAATTTAATCTTGTCAAATTAGTTTCGATTTAGAATGGTCCATTATTAAATGGGCAGGAACAGGAACCAGGGCAGGGGAAAAAATGTAAAACTGTATGCACTCAAATAGTGAATGGAGGCCGCGTGCTTTCTCGGGGGGGTCCGTTTTGTAGGCTACTTCGGTTTTATAGCAGAGCAGCTTAATATTAGCAGCTGAGAAATAAATATAAGAACACTTATTTTACTCCAACCTTGTTCCTGCAGCTACCCAGTGGTTAATTCTGGAAACCAAGTGAAATCTGTTCGCGAACATCAATAGTAACATGTTTTCGCAACTAAACATATTTCACTAAACTGCGTGCTCAAGAACGGAATAAAGGGGAGAGAGAGAGAGAGGAGGTGATGGAAATGCATGGTGATGAGATATTCTGTATAGATTAAGGTAATGTCACTCAATTAATTATGAAAATTTTAAAAAAGTCCATATTACTAGGCTATTCAAAATCAAACAGCCCTAGCCAGGACCAGCTTAAATGTTTTACTTAAAAAATCATTAATTATTGTGGAGATTGTAACAACTGCATTTAAATGTAGCCAATCAATACAGTACATTGTGCTGAATTGTTTAATAAGCTGCCTGTACAGCCAGAACTGGTTTAAAAAGCCAACTGTGCACAACTGGCAACACACAGCTGCACTAGCTTCCATAAAGTCATTTTAGCTACTCAAGTTAAAATGATTTTAAAAGGCAGCACCAAACATTTGTGTCCTGAAAAGGCAGCAGAGTCTGAGGACAGGGGAAACTTTCCTGGTAACAGCCCTCGGAGCTAGAGGAGGGGATAATCATGGTTATTTTAGGCATCCACACAGGGTTTATACACACACACACACACACACACACACACACACACAGACAAACACACACAGCATTACTCACACACACACAACATTACTCACACACAATGTTACTCACACACACACTCACTTTGTCTCTGTCAGTCTGTCTACATTTTTAAATTTTAGTCATTTAGCAGACGCTCTTATCCAGAGCGACTTACAGGAGCAATTAGGATTAAGTGCCTTGCTCAAGGGCACATCGACAGATTTTTCACCTAGTCTGCTCGGGGATTAGAACCAGCGACCTTTCGATTACTGGCACAACGCTCTTAACCACTAAGCTACCTGCCGCCCCGTAACCATGAACAAGGTAGTTTGGCGAGAGTCGTGTACCTTTTTGGATTGTTTTCTTTGCCTACTCAGGGTTTGGTTTCAGGCTTTTGGTCATCATTCATCCCTTTGTTATTACATTGCTGTGTAAGCGCTAATAACTATGAGATAAAAATGTAATTCAACAAAAACAAATTGAACTATTTGAACTTAGATTAATGGATCTGAATTAGTTGGTTATTAAAATATGGAAACAGCAAGGTGATGTTGGTTTCTTCTTTAAGTTTTGACTATTTGGAATAAACTAGGCATCTCCACACACCCCTTACCTACCGGTACTACTGTCCAATGGCCTCACACACTTTGAAATACTCTGTTTTATTTCAGCTACATGTCAGCATACCCTGTCCTCCTCCTCATCAGTGTGTGTGTGAGAAGGTAAGGTGGGACCGCCTGCTTTTCTCATAAAGAGGCAATTCCTAGAAAAGTATTCAGTTTCATCAGTTCTTTTTTCTCCACAGCTCCTTATTTGGTTACAATCTCGCTATCACTCTCTCTTTCTCTTGACCTACTCTCTCTTTCTCTGGACCTACTCTCTCTTTCTCTCGACCTACTCTCTCTCTCCAGTGAAGGCCTATTTCTCAAAAGCTCTCAGCATCTTAAGTTAGCCTATGCGCCTTTCAGCAAATTGGTTTTCGGGGAAAAACTATTTGTTTAGCTGTACGGCCTTCTCTCTCACACAGCCCTGTCAGTCTCTCTCCCCATATTCCCTCCCTCTGAGTTTCTGTGTGTGTGTCCCCTTTGTTAGCGAACCGTTGAAGGCCTGGCTTGGTTGGGCCGAACCTTTCTTGGCATGCGTTTTGGAACATGATGTACTTCAGAGGCCTCCTGTCTCCGCTGTACGGGAGAAAAAAAACAAGTCAGTGGTGTGTCACATTTTTGAAGCCTAGTTTATTTATGACACCGTGTTAAGGGTGTTTCTGGGCGTCGTTACCCAGGTTTGAGTTGCGTAGCCTAGTGCCTCAGCGTGTCAGCCGCTAGCTATCCCATGATGCCTCTTGTTCAATAGTAAGAAATGTTGACCAGTGAGAGATCTTTGAAAAAGAAAGTAGCCGCACACACTATCAGGTGCAATACATTAATTAATTAATTACTGATGTTTCGACAGCAATCTCCCAACGGGAGCGTTAGAACGCCTACTCTCATTAACTTTGAATCAGTGACCGGCAGTGTAATGTTTGGCAGTTCTCGGTCAGCCACTCTTTTGGGAACTCGACACATGACCTCCCGTGAACTTTTGGACCCGGAACCCCCTCCCCTAGCTTATAGGAGTTAGCAGACACTCGCAATTATTGCCCCCCTCACGTCTCCCAGTATTAGCTCAAACTCTGTCGTTTTTCTCAGTGTGTTGGATTCCCAATGCGGATGATGGCATGGATGATAGCGTGGATGGATGATCATGGATGAAATCCTAATTGTCCCCCTGAGCTGCTTGCCCATATAATTTCAGTAGGGGGATGGGGTCAGTTTGTTGTGTGTTGCCCTCATCGCGCCTCAGTGAGTGCTCAACTGTCCATTAATCGGATGACAGCCATTAGCTCACCAGGCGTGTCATGGGCCAGGTCCTGTGTGTGTGTTTACACCCGCTGGGCTGTGTGTGTGTGTGTGTGTGTTGGGGAAATGTTTAGATTTCATAAAATACAATTAACACTGCTTATTATTTATGTTTTCCTTTTGTGTAATACGCGTGATTTCCAGTGTTTTATTTAGGACACTCATTTGTGGACTGGTTGATGGTCACTAGACTTGATTCTGATCAGACCCTACACCTCTGTTATGTTCAGATAAAAAAAACACTGCTCTCCATTTCAATATCTCTCACTATATCGCTCAGTTTTTTTCTAGGCCTATCTCACGCTCTTGTTCTCTCTCTCCTAAATGGAGGTCATTATCAGACAAGCAGATTTCAAAGACATACAGGCCTACACACTAACACACTCCTAAAAACACGCCTTTTCTCAGTCACTCAGACCCTGAAAGTAAACAAACACAATGGCATTGCGACATTGGAAAACAAATAAACTTGTAGTATTTTTTTTCTTCTTTCTTATCCAATAAATGGACATGGAATTACATAACATCTAGTCTTATTTTCACAACATATTGTTGTAACATTACATCACAATGAATCAGGGACATGTTTTTCTTAAATGGAAATTGATAAACTGTCTCTCTCTCCCTCTACCCATCTCTCCCTCCACCTCGCTCTTCCTCCCATCTCTTTTCTCTGTGTTTCCCTCTTTCCATGCATATCCACCACCTATCCCTCCTTCCCTTCCAAAGATGAGTGGAACATACCAGAGGTGATGGTCCGGGCAGTCCCGTCCGACAGACAGTTGTCCCGGCTGGCATCCCGTCTCGGTTCGGAGTGGGAGTCAGTTCTCCTCGACCTGGGCCTCTCGACGGGGGCGCTGTACCGTTGCCATGCCGACCACCCTCTGGGAAAGTGCTAGCGGGGCTGATCCAGTGGCGGCAGAGCCAGGGGAGGAGCGCTACAGTCCACAGGCTGCTCCAAAGCCTACAGGCCGCTGATGTCCACCCCTCTACCCTGGATGAGGTGTTCCAGTGAGAGGAGAGGAGACTATGGCTCATGGATGAAATCCTAATTGGATGACTGCCATTAGCTTAGCCAGACTAGGATTTCCGTTAGGAAAATGTGGCGCCGGGCATTTGACCGGCAACATTTTTAATTTACTAGACATTTGATAAATCTGCCGGACCCATATGCATTGGGTGCGTAACCTGATTAGGGTGTCCACCCACGGTGCTCAGAATGACAGAAGTCGCATTTAGATTATGGTAATTCATATTAACAGAACATGCAAGTCGAGGATGCAACAATGAAGATAGAAGAACTGTCCACATTTACTTTTCCTCACAAGACAAGGAACTAACAGCAAAATCACTAGCCTGTCCATCTACTATCCCCCATAGTAGAAAAGTTTACCTATTCTATTGGTCAGCTTGTCGAGAAATAGTCTACTCCAAACAGACTATGGGATAGTTGTGAGAAGATAGAGCCCAAATTCATACAACCAGTAGGCCTAGGCTACATTAAAGAAAAACTTTTAAAAAGCAATGAGTCTGATGCAACAGAACAGAACGTTTAGCTTAAAATGTTGACAAACTATTATTTCTTCACATTATAAGCACAGCAATGTGCACAAGCCAGTAGGCTACTCACGAATGTGCGTTCCATAATGCAATTAGTGGGAAAACACAGTTGTCAAAAGGGCACCACACTTGAGCGGTTTCATGCGACAGTGATGAAAATGTCCATTAGAAATGTAAAAAGAGAGATCTAATAGGCTACTTTGAAGAAAGGTAAGACATGCCTCATAATGTGTATTAAAACAAAATGCATAGCCTACTGCCTCCACGGTGTGTGACACGCAGCAGCAGCTCTCGCACTGTGACAGATTTTCCGCTCAAAGGTTCTGTATCTGTATGCTGTACGGATGTGATATATAAGAGGCATAACAAATAAACTGTAGCCTACACATTTGCCAATTTCATTCCACTAAATTATGCAAAATAACCTATAGAACGATAAATATGACCAGTCAAATGTATTTCCATCCACTGGTATTTCCATCAATGAATAGGCTAAAAAGAATTATTTCGCAATGGGATTTTTTCTCTCCCGTACAATTGGCCAGGGCCAATTTTATTTATCAGCTTTTCTATTTTTTTATAGGCCAAAAGCCGGCTATTACCGGCTAACGGAAACCCTGAGCCAGATGTGTCATTGGCCTGGCGCTGTTTGTTTGTGTGTGTTGTAATAGGGACATTTTAAGATGAATTAAGTTAAAATTCAGTTAGGAGTAATTAACAGAATGCTTAGCATATTTATATGTTTTCCCTTTTCTGTAATACACATGATTTCCAGTGTTTTATTTGGGAAACTCTTTTGTGTACTGGTTGATGATCACTAGACTTGATACTGAATGTTATGGATTGTTCTCATATCTGTTGATCGTGATTGACGCCAGACTGGAGGTACAAGGACAGAGGACACTGATTTGTTATTGTAAGATTAGAAAAAGCAGGCCTAGACACAAACACACACTCCTAAAAACACGCCTTTTCTCAGTGACTCAGACCCTGAAAAGTAAACAAACACGATGGCATTGCGACATTTACTCTGTGGAAAACAATAAATGGACATGGAATTACATAACATCTAGTCTTATTTTCACAACATATTGTTGTAACATTACATCACAATGAATCAGGGACATTTATGACCAGCAACAATAGTTCAGCAGCGCTGCACTCAGTTTTTATCAAACTGAAATGCCTCAACAAGGTCAAGGCTGCATGCCCAACAAGCACTCTCCAGGATTTTTCTACCTTTTTTAAAGTGGCGCTGGTATTAGAGGAGTTTTTCTTTATTTTCACTATTTTCTACATTGTAGAATAGTAGTGAAGACATCAAAACTATGAAATGACACATATGTAATCATGTAGTTACCAAAAAAGTGTTAAACAAATCAAACTATATTTTATATTTGAGATTCTTCAAAGTAGCCACCCTTTGCCTTGATGACAGCTTTGCACACTCTTGGCATTCACTCAACCAGCTTCATAAGGTAGTCACCTGGAATGCATTTCAATTAACAGGTGTGCCTTGTTAAAAGTTAATTTGTGGAATTTCTTTCCTTCTTAATGCGTTTGAGATAATCAGTTGTGTTGTGACAAGGTAGGGGTGCTAAACAGAAGATAGCCCTATTTGGTAAAAGACCAAGTCCATATTATGGCAAGAACAGCTCAAATAAGCAAAGAGAAATGACAGTCCATCATTACTTTAAGACATGTAGGTCAGTCAATCTGGAAAATTTCAAAAACTTTGAAAGTTTCTTCAAGTGCAGTCAAAAAAACCATCAAGTGCTATGATGAAACTGGCTCTCATGAAGACCGCCACAGGAAAGGAAGAACCAGAGTTACCTCTGCTGCAGGGGATAAGTTCATTAGAGGTACCAGCCTCCGAAATTGCAGCCCAAATAAATGCTTCACAGAGTTCAAGTAACAGACACATCTCAACATTCACTGTTCAGAGGAGACTTTGTGAATCAGGCCTTCATGGTCTAATTGCTGCAAAGAAACCACTACTAAAGGACACCAATAATAAGAAGAGACTTGCTTGGGCCAAGAAACATGAGCAATGGACATTAGACCAGTGGACATCTGTACTTTGGGTCCAAATTTGAGATTTTTGGTTCCAACCGCTGTGTCTTTGTGAGGTGCAGAGTAGGTGAACGGATGATCTCCGCATGTGTGGTTCCCACCGTGAAGCATGGAGGAGGAGGTGTGGGGGTGCTTTGCCGGTGACACTGTCTGTGATTTATTTAGAATTCAAGGCACACTTAACCAGCATGGCTACCACAGCATTCTGCAGCGATACGCCATCCCATCTGGTTTGTAAGGGCTATTTGACCAAGTAAGAGCTATTTGACCAAGAAGGAGAGTGATGGAGTGCTGTATCAGATGACCTGGCCTCCACAATCACCTGACCTCAACCCAACTGAGATGGTTTGGGATGAGTTGGACCACAGAGTGAAGGAAAAGCAGCCAACAAGTGCTTAGCATATGTGGGAGCTCCTTCAAGACTGTTGGAAAAGCATTCCTCATGAAGCTGGTTGAGAGCATGCCAAGAGTGTGCAAAGCTGTCATCAACGCAAAAGGTGGCTACTTTGAAGAATCTAAAATATATTTTGATTTGTTTAACACCTTTTTGGTTACTACATGATTGCCTTGTTTTTATTTAGTGCTTTATTGGTCTTGTTGACATGTAGGGACATTTCTTAAAATGTAGGGCCATTTCTCAAGATGTTTCATTTGCAAATGTTTACAGTTGTAAAAACAAAAACCATACTCTGTTCATGATAGCAAGGTTAGTGCCAAACATAAATTCTGTAACTACTGTAAGTAAAGAATGTAAGAACATTGTGAGTTCTGTCTGCGCCTCGGCCAATGCTAGTAGAATTCATATTAGGCTAATTTATAATAGGCTAAGGGTCATTCTTAGCACAGCCATATGCACAAAATGAGTTTCTTCGTTACATTTTATGTATTTTTTGTGAATGAAAAGCCTGTGTTCCTGGGAAAGCGTTGAAGTACAACTCAAGTGCCGTCTTGGACTAGTGGACTCTCATACGTACACTAACACACCTCGCTGCAGGGCTTTTTACACATCTGTTTTAGTGGAATGACTGGGCTGGCCCAGAAACAGAGCCAGGGAAACCAAGCTAGCACAGGTAGGGTGCAGTGACTGCAGCTAGACAGCAGTCAAATCAATCAAACTTTATGTACTTTTTTTTTTACAAAACACTAGTCACTGAGCAAGGCTAGAGGGGGAGAGGAAAGACTACCTACCGCTGCCTTCATATTTATTAGGCACCAGACGGAAGACAACAGACTGAAAGTGGGAGGGACTACCTCCCTGAACATGTCAAATAATAAACACTTGTTTTTTGGTGTGCCCTAATGACTACGACCCAGTTGTGGCAGTCCTTGTCTTGAGATATCTACATCCAACACCCATCTTTTTCCACCCTCCCTTTCTCTTTCACACTCCCCTATCTGCTGGTCTGGTTGGTGAGTGGTGGCTGTGGAGGCGAAGGTCAGAGACCCCTCTTAGCCTCTGTCCCCTGAGAGGATCACAGGCCATGAACCACGTGCCCAGAGCGTAAATTCCTCTCCTGGTTGGTTGGTTGAGTCAAAGCCACAGTGACCTCTGACCTATGCAAGGGCATTCCAGGCCAGGGACATTCCCGGATGCTCTTAGGAACGCTGCACTCTGTGACATCATCACTCCAGCCGAGCATTTTGCCTCTTACTTTTTTGTCAGTGCAGAGGGAACAGGAGGAGGGATGTTGGGTAACTCTCTGTGGGGGAGTTGTTAGATGCGAGTGTTGAATAATGGAAGTCGTTTTGGTTGCTATTGTCACAATGCCGCACGAGCAGGTTACTACAATTTAGTCTTTAGTGCCTTTCTGAAGGGTGTTGTGGCCCATATGTGAAAGGTACTGTAAATAAATGTGATTTAAAGGTTCAAGTCTTGTATTGAATGCCTTTTGTATCCCTGAGGGTAGGGTGGGAGGGCTGAAGAAATCTTACTGTCCTCAATCCACCTTTTACGAGAGAGGAGGGGAGGAGATCTGATTGAAAGAGTAACTGAATTATACAACTTTAGATTTGCGTGTCTGAAAATTAACTGTGACATGTGAATTATGCGTGCTAAGGGAGAGTTTGAAATTTACTGGGGGGGGGGGGCATTTCCAACTCGAGGAGTCCTCCCCAAAATTCAACCCCATCCCCAATGTTAAAAATATTTTCACATGATCCGCCCCTTGTACTGTAAAAAAAAAAGTGCGCACCCTCCCCCCTCATAAAATGTACTCTAAAAAAATAAAAATACCACCATGAATATCAACTGTAGCAACCCTGAGTTTATATATGTGGATATCGACTTTACCATATCAGCATGGTTTTGTGAGACAGTCGATGCCACGCAGGGCTAACGGGACAGAAGATTGAGGGTTCGCCGATCACCACGGACGAGCTCACTCTCCCTGCCTGTATCATTACATTACGATCAGAGCCGACTGCAGACAACGATCAGCTAGGGGGAAATCAGATTTTCAACATTTGTATGCTATATTTAAGCAATAAGGCACGAGGGGTGTGGTATATGACCAATATACCACGGCTAAGGGCTGTTCTTAAGTACGGTGCAACGCAGAGTGCCTGGATACAGCCCTTAGCCGTGGTATATTGGCCATATACGACAAACCCCTGAGGTGCCTTATTGCTGTTATAAACTGCTTACCAACGTAATTACAACAGTAAAAAGTAATGTTTTGTCATACCTGTGGTATACAGTCTCATATACCACATATTTAAGCCAATCAGCATTCAGGGATCGAACCACCCAGTTTATAATTATATAATGAATACAACACATTTTCCACCAACAGGTTTCTGTGCCAATACACCACACATGACCAATAAGCAACGCATAACTGCATACTGTTTACCGACTGAGTGCTCATCATGGTCAACACCACAATCAAGTAGAGTATGTCAATCTCGACAAACAGAAAATGCATTCCTCCTACTCAGAATTGAAGGCTTGGTTTGACAGTCTCTGAATGTCATTAAACTTTCTGGTGTTTTGTAACAGATTAATCTAATTGTCATTTCGCAGTTCGGATGCTGGAATTATATTTGAGTGGAGAGGATGAACGTGAGCAGGTAGTCTACAGGGGACTTTTGAAGTAGCCTAATCAGATTAAAACATTTTGACTAGTTGTGTTTATGCCACACAAAAGGTAATACATTTTCAAAGTTAAATGACAAATATTTTGGCTATATTGAACGTTAGGTTCTAGATCGAGGAATAGCCGCTCTGATTGGAAAGGAAGCAGAACGCGTGTTAAGCTTTCCTGAATAGCTGGGCCTGCTGGGAGCAGAGGGCCACCCACATAGGCCTATTCTAGGACGACTTGGGAGAATGATGATCGGCAACAGACAGCGCATCAGTATCAGAAGCAAAAATACTACTGTGCCTTTCTATAGTCTTTTGAGAGTAGACCCACAACTGATCCAAATGGAATGAAACATTCAAATAACAGCACTTTTGCACCATAATTCAAATCAATGAAATCACATTTTATTTGTCACATGCTTTGTAAACAACAGGTGTTGACTAAAACTGAAATGCTTACTTCCTGGCCCTTCCCAACAATGCAGAGAAAGAAAATAGAGAAATAATAGAAAAGTAATACCCGTAATAAATGGAGAATTTCAATTTTGGACAATTTCTTATAAATTGGGTTGAAATAATGTATACAAACCCTAGGTGTAAAATAGTAAATAATGGCTATTTCTCAAAAAGTGAAACAAGGTTGAAACAAGGTTGTCCACTATCGGCATATCTATTTATTATTGCCATCAAGATGTTAGCTATTAAAATCAGATCCAACAATAATATCAAGGGATTAGAAATCCAGGGCTTAAAAACAAAGGTGTCATTGTACGCTGATGATTCATGTTTTCTTTTAAATCCACTACTAGAATCCCTCCACAGCCTCATAGAGGATCTAGATACATTTTCTAAACTCTCTGGATTACAACCAAATTATGATAAATGTTCTATATTACGTATTGGATCACTAAAAAATACAATTTTTACATTACCATGTAGTTTACCAATAAAATGCTCTGATGGTGATGTGGATATACTCGGAATACATATTCCAAATGAAATAAATGATCTCACTCAAAAAATAAATAATAGAAAGTTAGCAAAAATAGATAAGATCTTGCTACCATGGAAAGGTAATACCTGTCCATTTGTGGAAAAATCACCCTGATTTAACTCTTTAGTATTATCCCAGTTTACCTATTCGCTTATGGTCTTGCCTACGCCTAGCAAACAGTTTTTTTAATTATAAGAAAAAAAATATTCAATTTTATTTGGAACGGCAAGCCAGACAAAATTAAACGGGCCAATTTATATAATGAATATGAATTAGAAGGACAGAAATTATTAAATATTAAAGCATTAGACCTATCACTAAAAGCTTCAGTCATACAAAAATTATACTTAAATCCGAACTGGTTCTCTAGCAAACTAGTAAGATTGTCTCACCCAATGTTCAAGAAGGGACTTTTTCCCTTTATTCAGATTAAACCCCCTCACTTTCAGGTATTTGAAAAGGAAATAATCTCCCAAATATCACTATTTCTAAAACAAGCCATAGAAAGTTGGTTGCAATTTCAATTTAATCCTCCAGAAATGACAGAACAAATATTGCAACAAATATTGTGGTTAAACTCAAATATACTAATTGATAAAAAAAAACGTTATTTTTTGAGAAAATGTTTAAAAAAGGTATAATCTTCGTAAATAATATTATCGATAGGAATCGTGGAGTTATGTCGCACATGCAGCTAACAAAAACATATGGAAATGTCTGCTCTACCCAAAATTACAACCAAATAATTGCAGCATTACCGCAAAAAATGGAAGAGGAAAGTGGAAGGAGGAAAAAGTAAGGAACTTGTCTGTCGGCCTTGCATTAAAGAACATAATTTGTTAAAGAAAATTGTGATAAATAAAAAAGTTTACCAGTTTCATTTAAGGTCCAAAAGATTGACAGCCGTCCCATATAGATTGCAAAATATTTTTGGAAAGAGATTTCTGAAGTACCGATTCCATGGCATAGTGTTTATGAAGTGATACGCAAAACGACGCAAAACGACGCCGGATTCAAATCTTATAATTTTTCAATTTAAATTATTATATAAAATTCTTGCTACCAATAGAATGTTATTTGAATGGGGGATGCAATCTTCCCAACTCTGCAGATTTGGCTGTGAAGAGACAGAATCATTAGGTCATTTGTTTTGGTACTGTCCATTTGTAGCTTGTTTCTGGACACAGGTCCAGGAATGGCTAAAGGATTGCAATATTTGCATGGAGCTGACCCTGCAGATAGCACTACTGGGTGATCTGAAAAGTCATAGTCAATCGATCAATAATATAATAATACTTTTAGCAAAGATGTTTATTTTCAATTCACAAACTATAGAAACTATGAGAATAGAAAGGTTCAGAATGTTTGTAAAACATCACAGTACAGTTGAAAAATAAATGGCAAATAGAAATCCAATATGGATGGTGTTAAGAGATAGATGGGAGGTGTTGAATGGAGCTGAAGGATGGGACTAATAACAACAACTAATAACAACAAGATAACTAGTGTAAGACGTGAAAATGATCGGAGGAAGTTCAGGAGTAAAAACAAACAACATATAATTATTGACTGTGTCCATAAAATGTATAAGCATGAAGTAGAGGCCTAAGCATTGTTGTTCACTCGTTTACTCCAATTAGGGAGGGGATGGTGGGGTTGGAAAGTAATAAAGGGAAATATATATATATTTTTTTAAAGGATATGTATGTATACTTTTTCACACAGGGCCATGTGGGTTTGGATTTTGTTTTCCCTTAATAATAACAACCTTCATTTCAAAACTGCATTTTGTGTTTACTTGTGTTATCTTTGACTAATTTACATTTGTTTGATGATCTGAAACATTTAAGTGTGACAAACATTCAAACAAATAACAAATCAGGAAGGGGGCAAACACTTTTTCACACCACTGTATGTTGTGTGTATGTGTGTGTATGTGTATGTACAGTGGGGGAAAAAAATTATTTAGTCAGCCACCAATTGTGCAAGTTCTCCCACTTAAAAAGTTGAGAGAGGCCTGTAATTTTCATCATAGGTACATGTCAACTATGACAGACAAATTGAGGGAAAAAATCCAGAAAATCACATTGTAGGATTTTTAATGAATTTATTTGCAAATTATGGTGGAAAATAAGTATTTGGTCACCTACAAACAAGCAAGATTTCTGGCTCTCACAGACCTGTAACTTCTTCTTTAAGAGGCTCCTCTGTCCTCCACTCGTTACCTGTATTAATGGCACCTGTTTGAACTTGTTATCGGTATAAAAGACACCTGTCCACAACCTCAAACAGTCACACTCCAAACTCCACTATGGCCAAGACCAAAGAGCTGTCAAAGGACACCAGAAACAAAATTGTAGACCTGCACCAGGCTGGGAAGACTGAATCTGCAATAGGTAAGCAGCTTTGTTTGAAGAAATCATCTGTGGGAGCAATTATTAGGAAATGGAAGACATACAAGACCACTGATAATCCCCCTCGATCTGGGGCTCCACGTAAGATCTCACCCCGTGGGGTCAAAATGATCACAAGAACGGTGAGCAAAAATCCCAGAACCACACGGGGGGACCTAGTGAATGACCTGCAGAGAGCTGGGACCAAAGTAACAAAGCCTACCATCAGTAACACACTACGCCGCCAGGGACTCAAATCCTGCAGTGCCAGACGTGTCCCCCTGCTTAAGCCAGTACATGTCCAGGCCCGTCTGAAGTTTGCTAGAGTGCATTTGGATGATCCAGAAGAGGATTGGGAGAATGGTCAGATGAAACCAAAATATAACTTTTTGGTAAAAACTCAACTCGTCGTGTTTGGAGGACAAAGAATGCTGAGTTGCATTCAAAGAACACCATACCTACTGTGAAGCATGGGGGTGGAAACATCATGCTTTGGGGCTGTTTTTCTGCAAAGGGACCAGGACGACTGATCCGTGTAAAGGAAAGAATGAATGGGGCCATGTATTGTGAGATTTTTGAGTGAAAACCTCCTTCCATCAGCAAGGGCATTGAAGATGAAACGTGGCTGGGTCTTTCAGCATGACAATGATCCCAAACACACCGCCCGGGCAACGAAGGAGTGGCTTCGTAAGAAGCATTTCAAGGTCCTGGAGTGGCCTAGCCAGTCTCCAGATCTCAACCCCATAGAAAATCTTTGGAGGGGAGTTGAAAGTCCGTGTTGCCCAGCGACAGCCCCAAAACATCACTGCTCTAGAGGAGATCTGCATGGAGGAATGGGCCAAAATACCAGCAACAGTGTGTGAAAACCTTGTGAAGACTTACAGAAAACGTTTGACCTGTGTCATTGCCAACAAAGGGTATATAACAAAGTATTGAGAAACTTTTGTTATTGACCAAATACTTATTTTCCACCATAATTTGCAAATAAATTCATAAAAAATCCTACAATGTGATTTTCTGTTTTTTTTCTTCTCATTTTGTCTGTCATAGTTGACGTGTACCTATGATGAAAATTACAGGCCTCTCATCTTTTTAAGTGGGAGAACTTGCACAATTGGTGGCTGACTAAATACTTTTTTTCCCCACTGTATGAGTCAAAGTTTGTGCAAAAGGGGTCAATGCACATAGTCCAGGTAGCTATTTGATTAACTATTTAACTGACTATACTGAACAAAAATAAACACGACAATTTCAAAGATTTTGCTGAGTTACAGTTCATATAAGGAAATCAGTCAATTTAAATAAATAAATAAATTCCTAATCTATGGATTTCCCATGACTGGGCAGTGGCGCAGCCATGGGTGGGCCTGGGAGGGCATAGGCTCACCCACATGGGAGCCAGGCCCAGCCAATCAGAACGGGTTTTTCCCCTCAAAAGGGCTTTATTACAGACATAAATACTCCTCAGCTCCCCCTCCTGACGGTCCCGCAGGTGAAGAAGCCAGATGTGGAGGTCCTGGGCTGGTGTGAATACACGTGGTCGGCGGTTGTGAGGCCAGTTGGACGTACTGCCAAATTCTCTAAAACGACGTTGGAGGCAGCTTATGGTAGAGAAATGAACATTAAATTATCTGGTAACAGCTTTGGTGGACATTCCTGCAGTCAGCAGGCCAATTGCACGCTCCCTCAACACTTGAGACATCTGTGGCATTGTGTTGTGTGACAAAACTGCACAATTTAGAAATGCCTTTTATTGTCCCCAGCACAATAAAACACCTGTGCAATGATCGTGCTGTTTAATCAGCTTCTTGATATGCCACACCTGTCAGGTTGATGGATTATCTTGACAAAGGATAAAATGCTCACTAACAGTGATGTAAACAAATGTATTCACAACATTTGAGAGAAATAAGCTTTTTGTGCGTATGGAAAATGTATTGGATCGTTTATTTCAGCTCGTGTAACATGGGACCAGCACTTTACATGTTGCGTTTATATTTTTGTTCAGTATATTTAGCAATCTTGGGGGTAAAAGCTGTTTAGGCCAGAGTCCTGTTGGTTCCAGACTTGGTGCATCGCTACCGCTTGCCATGTGGTAGCAGAGAGAACCATATGACAAATATAATTTTCAATGCACTTTATAGCCTAGAGTAGAATTGTGGTGTTGTAGGGTAGTCTAGGTAGGATGATTTTATGGTCCCTAAACAAGATCAATAGGGGAGCTTTTTGAGCTGCGTGTCTTCACTGTTCTTTTATGCGCAATGACGCACCTGGCCTACGCTGCCTATCAGCAATTCCTCTATCGTGTGTATTTATATAGAAAATTGGTTCAGATTTGAATGATTTTACAGAGCCTTCAGAAAGTATTCAGACCCCTTGACTTTGTCCACACTTTGTTACGTTACAGCCTTATTCAAAAATTGATTAAATAAAATAAAATCCTCAGCAATCTACACACAATACCCAATAATATTTTTTTTTTGCAAATGTATAAAACAATAAAAAACAGAAATACCTTATTTGCATAAGTATTCAGACCCTTTGCTATGAGACTAAAAATTGAGCTCAGGTGCATCCTGTTTCCATTGATCATCCTTGAGATGTTTCTACAACTTGATTGGAGTTCACCTGTGGTAAATTTGGATTTGGAAAGGCACACAAATAAATCAAATCAAATGTTATTTGTCACATACACATGTTTAGCAGATGTTATTGTGGGTGTAGCGAAATGCTTGTGTTTCTAACTCCAACAGTGCTAACAATTCACAATAACACACAAAACCTAAAAATATAAAAAATGGAATTAAGGAATATATAAATATTAGGATGAGCAATGTCCTAGTGGCATAGACTAAAATACAGTAGAATATAATACAGTATATACATATGAGATGAGTAAAGCAAAAATAATTCAACATTATCAGAGTGACTAGTGTTCCATTATTAAAGTGGCCACACCTGTCTATATAAGGTCCCACAGTTGACAGTGCATGTTAGAGCAAAAACAAAGCCATGAGGTCAAAGGAATTGTCCGTAGAGCTCCGAGACAGGATTGTGTCGAGGCACAGATCTGGGGAAGGGTACCAAAACATTTCTGCAGCATTGACGGTCCCCAAGAACACAGTGGCCTCCATCATTCTTACAGTGGCGGGTCATTTTGACCCGAGGACAACGTGAGGGTTTAAATGGAAGAAGTTTGGAACCACCAAGACTCTTCCTAGAGCTGGCCACCCGGCCAAACTGAGCAATCGGGGGAGAAGGGTCTTGGTCAGGGAGGTGACCAAGAACATGATGGTCAATCTGATAGAGCTCTAGAGTTCCTCTGTGGAGATGGGAGAACCTTCCAGAAGGACAACCATCTCTGCAGCACTCCACCAATCAGGCATTTATGGTAGAGTGGCTAAACGGAAGCCACTCGTCAGTAAAAGACACGACAGCCCGCTTGGAGTTTGCCAAAATGCAAACCATGACAAACAAGATTCTCTAGACTGATGAAACGAAGATTGAACTCTTTGGCCTGAATGCCAAGTGTCACGTCTGGAGGAAACCTGGCACCATCCCTAAGGTGAAGCATGGTGGTGGCAGCATCATGCTGTGGGGATGTTTTTCAGTGGCTGGGACTGGGAGACTAGTCAGGATCGAGGCAAAGATGAACGGAGCAAAGTACAGGGAAATCATTGATGATAACCTGCTCCAGAGCGCTCAGAACCTCAGACTGGGGCGAAGGTTCACCTTCCAACTGGACAACAACCCTAAGCACAAGTCTCTGAATGTCCTTGAGTGTCCCAGCCAGAGCCCGGACTTGAACCCGATCGAACATCTCTGGAGAGACTTGAAAATAGCTGTGCAGCAACGCTCCCCATCCAACCTGACAGAGCTTGAGAGGATCTGCAGAGAAGAATGGGAGAAACTCCCCAAATACAGGTGTGCCAAGCTTGTAGCGTCATACCCAAGAAGACTCGAGGCTGCAAAGCTGCCAAAGGTGCTTCAACAAAGTTCTTAGTAAAGGGTCTGAATACTTATGAAAATGTGATATTTCAGTTTTTTTTTTTTTTTATAAATTAGCAAACGTTTCTAAAAAGCTGTTTTTGCTTTGTCATTATGGGGTATTGTGTGTAGATTGAAGAGGGAAAAAAAGCAATTTAATCAATTTTAGAATAAGGCTGTAACGTAACAAAATGTGGAAAAAGTAAAGGGGTCTGAATACTTTCCGAAGGCACTATATGTGTGGTGTTATTGCTAGTTAACTTATTGCAGATCTGGACCAACGATCCACCTACCACTATTGTCACTATGGTTAGAGGGCAGGATAGACAGTTGACTGGTCGACCATATTGACCTGTCATATAGTAAGCGCGGAAAAGCGTAGTGCATAAGGGAAGTATCAAAACACCTTGATAGGGGAGGCAGATGAGGAAATGTTTCTATATGGAAGACATTAATAATAAAACCTGAAAAATTGTTAATGTGTATCAGGGAAAAAGTGCACTACCCTCCCAAAAGCAAAAAAAAAGTTTGACAACCGTCCCCTATTTTGGACCAGCCCCCCACCCCAGTACATTTGAAACTGTCCCTAATCTCAAGTTAGAACTTGGGCCTTGATGTGTTTATTGACAGGGATTTCGTGTGAGTTCATGTGAGGACACAAGCTTCAACGGGTATCAAAGGTCCTTTCACAGAGAAGAAAATGATGTGGGCACACACACACACACACGCACCCACACACACTGAAACACATCCACGTACTCTGGATCAGTTGTGTCAGCTATCCACACACAGAGGCCACACTTACGAAGCTGAGGAGAGAAACCTTAGTTCTCCCACCCTGTAATCAGAGAGAAAACAACAGGGAGCTCTAGAATAACAGGAAATAAGACCCGAACCAAGAGGGAGAGGAAAAGTGAGAGTATCTGTGTGTGTGTAACCAGAACCGGCTCAAAAACAAACAAGATAACTTAACCGGCTCAAATTGTAGAGCATGGCAAATGTCCAGAGTGAAGTTTCGACACAACTTTTTGCAACTCACATGGACGCCAACGTTGCTCTTCTCAAAGCACTTGTTCACACTTCTGTTTGCTTTACACTGCAAGGTGCAATTCAGCAACTGGACAAATAACAAATACAGTACCTCATGAGGAGATGCTTTGTAAGCTCCATTCATACACAATACACACACAGCTATGTGCGTGTGTCTCTCCGTTCTGGGTAAAGCGTGTATGTGTGTCAGTTCTGGGTGAGACTGGCTGATCGGAGTGTTGGTTTGGTGTGTGGTTTTAAGGGTGTGCCTCACCCCACAACCCATTCCTTTACTACTGAATACCTAGCTCTAGTCACCCCACCATGGGGACGTGTGTTTGTGTGAGCCCAGCATTCTTTCCTGGACCATATCTTCCATCTCTGAAGAACTCATCCACTGTATATCAGTCTACGACTGTGGCTCCCGCTGGTATGCACTCTGTACTAAATCACCGTCTAAATCATAGTCGTCCACTGACACCGTATTATTTTCTATACATTAGACGTGTTGGAGATTATCTTCATGATTTATGCACCTCCCCACCCCTACTCCACACACAAGTCTAGAGTTCAATTATCTTTTCATCGTATATGGTGTATACAATTCACGATGGTTTATCAGCAGTCATACAATAACCAAACACACATAGAGGGGACTGGGTTTGTTTGAGCGGATATTCATTCTAATCTGTTCAAAGCTGGAGGCTATATTTAAAACCTCCCAACCCAGGAAGTACAAGGAAAAAGAGGGAGAGGACAAAGAAGAGGGGGAGGGGTGCAGGAGTTAGTAGAAATGTTACGCAACACCTCTTCAGATCTCATGTGTTTAACGAGCAGTAAGCACACTCAGTTTGTACAATACCTCGGGCCATATGACCGAGCATATGCCCAAAAACGGAGATGAATATTTGCTTTGTTGTGTCTGTTTTACATAAACAAATAATGCAGTCATTTCAGTCATGTTGCCTCGTGGATTTACAAAGGCACAAAATGGACGGGGAGAAACTCGTTTTCAGCGCGGACTCTAGATCTCGAAGAGAAGCAGCAGATTAGATGTAAATGAATTCTTGTTTTGTCTTCAAAGCTTGTTTTCTGGTACCACGCCACCGCGACCCCAGTTTCCCAGAAGAGCATCTGCCTTCCCAGTAAAACTCTGTGTGTGCATCAATGCTACAGTGTCTCTTAAATACTCACTCCCTCACATATACATACATACTGTACATACACACACACACACTTTCTCTTTCACACAGATACACACACACATTTGCACCCACTTGACCTCCAACACACACACTCGCATTCACATAAAACGCTCATAAAAAGAGAACAGTACAGAGCGAAACACACCTGCACTACCTCTCATACATGCAGACATACACACATCGCTGTCTTGTTGATTAACCCAGGCCAGGAGAGGGTGTCTCCTTACGGTGCTGAAGGAGGCCAGCGATCACGGGAGGAATTTCAGTTGGATTACCTAGCGACCGCTTCCCAGAATGCCCCAGTCAGCGCCTGGAAACGGCTTTCCCAGAAGCCTGATTAGAGGAAAGTGGCAAAGTGCCAGCCAGCCAGAATCCATCCACAGCCGCGCTTCAGCTAGGACATACACACACTAATTAAATCACACACTCTGACAGACACACATATTAAATCATACATGATTCCATGTATTTTCAACCACCCACACACACACACAAATGCACTCATACATTTGCGTCATTTACATATACACACATCACAATCACACACACACCCTAACTTCCCAGAGATAGACAGACAGTCAGTGACAATCCTCTGTCCAATCCTGTCTCTCTCTGTGCCCTGTGATTCCCTGACCCCGAGGGAAAAGGGAAAAGAGAGAGGGGGATGAATAGAGGGAGGAAGAGAACCCTACACCATGACACTAAACACTAATAAGAGTATTTATTATAAAGAATCCCTATCCCCCGGGTAAGAGTATTAGTAGTCTAGTGTGTACACAAAAACACAGTCAAGCGCATTAGCCAGGTATGTTTACATGTGATGTGCGTTAGTTGCGATGGTGATGCCAAATGCATATTGTAACTGAACCTATAGCATAATCACATGTACTGTTGCCATATAATGATTCCCGGTAGACACACTGCACCTACTTTTTTCACAGGCATGGATGACCAAATGTGATATCTTGTGCATGACGCCTCTGATGATGCCAGACCCATATCAAGTAGTGTATTTAAATGTACCTAGGCTAATTCCCTGTAGATGAGTGGCTAGCCTAAACTAGGTTAGATGGACCCGGGCCATGTTGAGGTACCTGATACCATAAGGCTTTCCCTCTGAGTATGTGGCAGTGGATTTCACTGAGATGGGACACAGAGATTACCCTCCCTCCTTTTTACCCTGCCCTCTCTTTCTCCTCCCTTTTAGAGATATACAATATATGAATGCTGGATGTGAGTTTGGCCAGTCATGAATCAGTTCATACTGTGTTCTATTTCCTGTCGCCCTGTCTCTCCCTTCCCTCATGTTCTCTCTCTCTTCCTAATCACTTTCATATCCTCTGTCTCCTTCCCACTCTCCCTCCACTTCATGTGTCTTGGTTTTGGCATTCATCAACCCCATTGTTCTTCCAAACCTTTCCCTTCTTTCTCTCTCTCTTTCCTTCTGTTCTTTGTGTACAAGGCAGACTCAAGCATGCCTTCTTCCCACTCCTTTCTTTCTCTCCCTGTTCAGAGGATCGCGGGCTCTGAAGGATCTAACCCTACGAGGTGAGATTTATTGAGATTTAAATTGGACGTCAGTAAAAACCTGTTTGTTGGCTTCCAGACAAGCTCTCGCTTTAATTGGTGCGTCTGTCGGCTCCTGGCCTGATTCCCTGACCCCGAGGGAAAAGGGAAAAGAGAGAGGGGGATGAATAGAGGGAGGAAGAGAACAGTGGCTGTGTGTTAGACACGGTTGGCTCAGCGTGCAATTACCTCCTCCTCTGTTTAAATCCCAACGGTATGTTTTCTCCGAATTAGTCAGCTTTCCAACTCACGTTTTATTATCCTGATAGGTTTCAGGGAAGAGTTCCTTCTGTATCTGGAAAAGACTCAGATTAGCTACTATCAGATTAGTGATCCAGCTGAATGAGTTCGGTTGATTGTGCAGAACAGACGACTCTTGATAAGTGTGCTTGCCTTCGGATAAATACAAACTCAGTTTTACAGTCCCAATTCAATTACATTCTTTTTTTTATTTTCTCCTAAAATGTTCTCCTGGAATCTGCATGGCCCAGTTAAGTCTGTGCGACCACAACAGTCCCAAGAATGTGTATTAGTATCTATGAATGTCTTGTTTAGGCTACACCCAAACACACCCTATCTTCACAGAGCGTGACAGATGGTGACAATCCTCAGTCCAATCCTCTGGTTCTCCCATGTGAGTGGGGGTCAATGATAGGGTACGCCATGATACTAAACACTAATAAGATATTATAAAGAGGGCCTCCCGAGTGGCACAGCGGTCTAAGGCACTAGAGGCATCACTACAGACCCGGGTTTGATCCCGGGCGGTATCACAACTGGCCGTGATTGGGAGTCCCATAGGGCAGCGCACAATTGGCCCAGCGTCGTCCGGGTTAGGGGAGGGTTTGGCCAGGGGGGGCTTTACTTGGCTCATTGCACTCTAGCGACTCCTTGTGGTGGACCGGGCACCTGCAGGCTGACCTCGGTCATGAGGTGAACAGTGTTTCCTCAGACACATTGGTGCGGCTGGCTTCCAGGTTAAGTGTGCGGGTGTTAAGAAGTGCAGTTTGGCGGGTCATGTTTCGGAGGACGCATGACTCGACCTTTGCCTCCAGAGCACGTTGGGGAGTTGCAGCGATGAGACAAGATCAAAAAAGGGGGCAAAAAAATAAATAATATATATATATATTTTTTTAAGAGTATTATAAAGAATCCCTATCCCCTGGCTAAGAGTATTAGTAGTCTAGTGTGTACGCTATACATTGCACATAGCATAGGCTTCAAAAACACAGGCAAGCACATTAGCCAGGTATTAGTAGTATCTATTTCTTCTTAATTGTATGTTGTGTCATGCCTGTGTTTTCTGATTGAAATAGGAAAGGGGGTGAATTATACAAGAAGAGAATATTCCATATAGTGCCATAGCGTGAGGAAGAAGGGAATCTCTTAGTGAGCTCTTAAACTTGACAACACACACCACAGGGAGAACCACGTCTCAGAGAGCACTGTTTTACACTCCCACATTTCCACCTCGCATGAAATAACACACACACACACACATTGACCGATGGGCTCATATGCATAATTGATCCTGCATTCTCTCACACAGACATACAGTACTGTACATAAATAACGTCCTCACACACACTCAGACAAGAACAATCACACACACAAATCCAAACTTATGCAAAGGTGACAAATGCATGAGACCACACACCATCATCCACAAACACACAACATACACACACACTCATTTATAGATTTTGTAACTGGAGGAGATCCATTGTTGATGCTGTGTGTCAGTGGGTCACACAGCTCAGAATTGATAGAAACCCTAACCTCAGAGCATCTGAAGAAGGTCAATTTTGAGGCAGTGCACTTACAGCAGGGGAGAAGGTGTGTGTGTGTGTCTGTGTGTGTATGTAAGGGAATTATTATGTAAGGGACATTTGAAAATAGAAATGACAGTAAGTGAATAATGCATCCCTCCTCCTGTGCTAGGGACATCTGAGAAATACGGCAGCAGAGAAGCAAGAAAAGGAAGATAAATAATTGACCAGTAGCCCTTATTCTCAGAAGCAGCATAGGCCTACCCCAGCTTGCCTCAGCCCCATGGGCAAATTACAGGTATTATGTGGAGTTATTGGAAGCAGCTGTCTCTAAGCAGAGGGATTTCTCCACTGGGTCAAGGTGAGAGTTGTCTTCTCGCTCTCTCTCTTAGGAGGAGGCTGGACCCATGCTGCCCTGGCTGCCGACGAACCTCCTTCCCCCGGCTGAGTTCCCTGAACTGGGAACGCCATATGGAAATCTGGAGCTACTGGGGGATTGTAAGTGGCCCACTGATGAATCCATACCTCACTGGCCTTTCTGTGAGGTGACCCGCAGGATTAGTCCTGTGGAATATGTAATTATGACATAACCGCCCCCACATAACGTCTCAGTCAGGAGCACTGATTGGATGCCTAATGAGCTGTCTTAGGCCCAGACATTGGTTGGAATCCATTGATCGAGTTTCACAATAGCTTACAATTCCCATTACAGTGCAATGCTGTTCCTGTATTACGTTCGTTTCGTCACAGAAAGTAACACTTTATATGGTGGGCTATAACTACTGTTAAGTGCCTTGAAAAGTGTAGTCTGCCCTGGCTATGAAATAGGCCATTAGGACTGGAAGGGCTCTGCGTCATCTGAGATCAATTTCGAAGTGTCCTTTGTGATTCACTCATTCAGGCCATGGTTTGTGCTGGAAATACATGTAGCCTACAAAGGGAATAGTGGATAAGAGTTTCATTTGAAAAAATAGGCTAATGTTATCTCCCTCACATATAAGGCCTATCATCACGGTTAAACAGGTGATTAATTAGGATCTCAATGTAAGCCTATGTATATTATAATAATGTTTTTTATGGTAAACTGGGAGAGTAGGCTACATCTGTCACATGGTCACAAGGCCTGTGTGTGTGTGTAGGCCTACATGCAGTCATACGTGTGTGTGTGTGTGTGTGTGTGTGTGTGTCTAGTCTAACCTGGACAGCTACTCTAATCGATGTTCTATTTCAGACACTGTGATGGTCGACGACTTCCTAGAACAGCACTAGAATGAAATAAACATTTGAAAACTCCTTGGAATCTCAGAACGAGATCGTTCCCGTATTGATCTTTCCACAAAGGGAGAGTCCCGGGATGTGGTCATTACTGTTGCCATGGTGACTGCATCGCTCCATAGCTGGGTGGATAGGTATTGGAAATTACAAAAGTGGTGGTGGTGGTGAGGGCTGGTGGATAGCCAGACTGGCTTTGGGTTGCAGCTGTATGGGTACTGAGCTGTACTGTGCTGGCCTAGTTAAACATCCACCATAGTTGCTGGAACAGTGCAGGAAAGGTCATTGTGAAAAGAAACTCTCTGAGCCAGCATGGTACGGTTCAGGTCTTTATGATAGTGTGAAAAGGGTCCTAGTAGAGTACAGATTCAAGGCCGTATGAAATCACACAGCCGAAGACAAGTGTGATGTATCATGAAGGCGGCCCATTAAGGATTCCTTTCTCACAAAGGCACATTTATCATCTAATGTTATGGAGCCTCCCTAAGAAGCCTACTGGTCATGCGTGTGTCATTTCATTCCTATGATTGGCTGAGCTGTTGTCTAAACAGTACACAGGATGTGATATCAATTGATTGGTTTCAGGTGAATGTTAACTTGGCCGTTAATGACATCTGAGCTGCGGCTTAGAATATACAAATGTCCAAGTGCTTTGATCACTTGGACATGCCCCTAGGGACTTCACATACTGTAGGGGTAAGGGGCAAAGATATGCTTTATTGTCCATTAACTTGCAGAGAACAGAAATGTGCCTTTATACTCAACCAAACCCCCCGACACACACACACCCTGAGGGGCTTGAGCAATGGGTCAGCTGCAGTGCAGCGCCCCTAGAGCAATTGTAGGTGGTTAAGTCCCTTGCTCAAGGGCACAATGGCAAGGATGATGTCAGCAACCCTCCTGTTGCCCACTCACTCTAAGCCCGATTTTCCCGTCTGAGCTGGGATTCGCACCGGCAACCCTCCTGTTGCTGGCCCGCTTCTCTAACCGCTAAGCTACCTGCCACCCCCAGGGTCCATTTGGAATGGGGCATCAGTTGGCTATTTGTGGAGTCCCTATAGGACCTTGTGAGTGTTAGATTACAGTGAGCTATAATGACCCAAAATCTAGAGCTGAGAAAGATGCCTTTTTTAAATGTTTATTATTAGGATCCCGTTAGATATAGCCAAAGCTGCAGCAACTCTTCCTGGTGTCCACACAAAACATAAAACACCACATAATACAGAACATGAATAGACAATCACAACTGAAGGACAGAACTACATAAAAGGGCATAATACGTAACATTATTAATAGACGGATACAGAACTACATAAATGAACATTTTAAAATGCAATGGGCCCATTCTCAACTTTAAAGGCATCCTCCAGTGATTTTGTTTGACTTTTCCTGTTGAAAAGCGATAAATACAATGAGGTACACACACTAAAGGGTACAAATGTGTTTTTTAGACACAACTGCAAACTTCAAGGAGTAGAGCATTCAAGGAGTTGGTGTGATGGTGACTTTGTGATGTCATCAGCCTCCACCCTTGCTTGAGGAACAATAGAGGAACAAAAGAGGAAAGCACACTTCAAATTGAACCTGACAGAAGTGAAGAGGAAGAACCTGCGCTGACAGGTGAGGTGAAGGCTTCCGAGCCTCATCCCAATGATCAGGAAAATGTCAGAGATGACTCTGGCCCAGTGGGAGTACTCTGCACTGACTCTGTTGCACCGGCTCTATGCACACTTACTGGGCTGTGTCCACACACTCGCACATACTACACTGACCCTCAAACACAGAGCGCCATCTCCTGGTCCAAAGTTAAAAACCTTTACAGAGGTTTCTGCTGCAGTATACACAGAGGGAACAGCTTAATGTGTGTGAGTGTACGCATTTCAAAAAGTATCATCATAGTGCAAGATTTCACTTTTTGTTACATGTATTGTGTGTGTTGATTTGATTGATTGATTGATTGATTGGTCAATCCTTCTAGACCTATCTCATTCTGCTCTCATCCTTCTATTCCTACAGTGGGGGGAAAAAGTAGTTAGTCAGCCACCAATTGTGCAAGTTCTCCCACTTAAAAAGATGAGAGAGGCCTGTAATTTTCATTTGAGACAAATTGAGAAAAAAAAATACAGAAAATCACATTGTAGGATTTTTAATGAATTTATTTGCAAATTATGGTGGAAAATAAGTATTTGGTCACCTACAAACAAGCAAGATTTCTGGCTCTCACAGACCTGTAACTTCTTCTTTAAGAGGCTCCTCTGTCCTCCACTTGTTACCTGTTTTAATGGCACCTGTTTGAACTTGTTATCAGTATAAAAGACACCTGTCCACAACCTCAAACAGTCATGCACACATGACTGTAAGTCGCTTTGGATAAAAGCGTCTGCTAAATGGCATATTATTATTATTATTATTAAACTCCACTATGGCCAAGACCAAAGAGCTGTCAAAGGACACCAGAAACAAAATTGTAGACCTGCACCAGGCTGGGAAGACTGAATCTGCAATAGGTAAGCAGCTTGGTTTGAAGAAATCAACTGTGGGAGCAATTATTAGGAAATGGAAGACATACAAGACCACTGATAATCTCCCTCGATCTGGGGCTCCACGCAAGATCTCACCCCGTGGGGACAAAATGATCACAAGAACGGTGAGCAAAAATCCCAGAACCACACGGGGGGACCTAGTGAATGACCTGCAGAGAGCTGGGACCAAAGTAACAAAGCCTACCATCAGTAACACACTACGCCGCCAGGGACTCAAATCCTGCAGTGCCAGACGTGTCCCCCTGCTTAAGCCAGTACATGTCCAGGCCCGACTGAAGTTTGCTAGTGTGCATTTGGATGATCCAGAAGAGGATTGGGAGAATGTCATATGGTCAGATGAAACCAAAATAGAACTTTTTGGTAAAAACTCAACTCGTCGTGTTTGGAGGACAAAGAATGCTGAGTTGCATCCAAAGAACACCATACCTACTGTGAAGCATGGGGGTGGAAACATCATGCTTTGGGGCTGTTTTTCTGCAAAGGGACCAGGACGACTGATCCGTGTAAAGGAAAGAATGAATGGGGCCATGTATCGTGAGATTTTGAGTGAAAACCTCCTTCCATCAGCAAGGGCATTGAAGATGAAACGTGGCTGGGTCTTTCAGCATGACAATGATCCCAAACACACCGCCCGGGCAACGAAGGAGTGGCTTCGTAAGAAGCATTTCAAGGTCCTGGAGTGGCCTAGCCCAGGGGTGTCAAACTCATTTTAGCTCAGGGGCCACATGGAGGAAAATCTATTCCCAAGTGGGCCGGACCGGAAAAATCATGGTATATATAACTTAAAAACAACAACTTCAGATTGTTTTCTTTGTTTTAATACGATCAACATACAACATAAAGCTGGAGCCTGAGGACAGTGTGTCCAAAATAGTACAAGCACAACATCACTATTAATCATAAAACACGTCAAGTTTATTTGAAAATTCTAAAGAAAAATAACACACAAACACACAATGCCTCAGTGATTAACAGAACTGTTTCACAGATCACAGAACTATATCAGGGTGTCATTTCTCAGGCAGAAATGTAGATAAAAATAATGAAATCCTGTTCCCAAACAAGTGCAAGAACCACAGAGTCAAGAATAGGTTAAATATACAAATAAAATAAAATCAATTAAAAACAATAGCACATCAACATAAAACATATAAACATAAAGCTGGAGCCTGAGGACAGTGTCCAAAAGCACAACATCACTATTAATCATAAAACACCTCAAGTTATTTGAAAGTTCTGAGGACAAAGAACACACAAACACACAATGCCTCAGTGATTCACAGAAGTATATCACAGATCACAGAACTATATCAGGGTGTCATTTCTCAAGCAGAAATGTAGATAAAAATAATGAAATCCTGTTCCCCAAACAAGTGCAAGAACCACAGAGTCAAGAATAGGTTAAATATACAAATAAAATAAAAACAATTAAAAACAATAGCACATCAACATAAAAACATATAAACATAAAGCTGGAGCCTGAGGACAGTGTCCAAAAGCACAACATCACTATTAATCATAAAACACCTCAAGTTATTTGAAAGTTCTGAGGACAAAGAACACACAAACACACAATGCCTCAGTGATTCACAGAAGTATATCACAGATCACAGAACTATATCAGGGTGTCATTTCTCAGGCAGAAATGTAGATAAAAATAATGAAATCCTGTTCCCCAAACAAGTGCAAGAACCACAGAGTCAAGAATAGGTTAAATATACAAATAAAATAAAATCAATTAAAAACAATATCACATCAACATAAAAACATATAAACATAAATCCGGCAAGTTGCGTCTCCCACAATGACAGCTTCAACTTGAAAGAACGTATGCTGTCATAATACTGCGTGACAACTTTGTTGCGCCCTTGCAGCTGTTTGTTCAAGTTATTCAGGTGCTCTGTAACATCCACCATAAATGCAAGGTCCTGCATCCATTCTGCGGAATGAAATTCTAACACTGGTTTGCCCTTTTCTTCCATGAACTGTTCAATTTCTTCTCGTAAATCAAAGAAACGCCTCAGCACAGCACCTCGGCTTAACCATCTTACCTCAGTGTGGTATGGCAGGCCATAGATGTGGTCTTTCTCTCTGAGAAGGCTGTCAAACTGACGGTGATTCAGGCTTCTGGATCGGATGAAATTAACAGTTTGGATGACCACCTTCATGACGTTATCCATCTTTAATGACTTGCAACACAAAGCCTCCTGGTGCAAAATACAGTGAAAAGTCAAAAATCACGTCCTCCATTTGCAGATTGCACTTTCTCTCTGAACTTTGTCACAACGCCTGCTTTTTTTCCCGATCATTGAGGGCGCACCATCTGTGGCCAGGCTGACAGCGCGGGACCAGTCCACTCCGACCCTGTCCAGCGCGCCGACGAAGTGCGGTAAAAATATCAGCTGCTGTCGTGTATCTGTCATCGGCACCAACTCACGAACTCCTCGGTGACGGTCAATGTGTCATCAACTCCGCGGATGAAAATGGCCAGTTGTGCAACATCTGTAATGTCCGTGCTTTCATCAATTGCAACCGAAAACGCAATAAATGACTTTACTTTTTGCTTCAACTGGCTGTCCAAATCCACTGAAAGATCGGAAATCCTGTCTGCAACTGTGTTTCTTGTCAGGCTGATATTTGCAAAAGCCTGCCGCTTTTCAGGGCACACAATCTCCGCTGCCTTCATCATGCATGTTTTTACAAATTCACCCTCACTAAATGGTTTTGAAGCCACTGCGATTTCATTAGCAATGAGGTAGCTAGCTTTCACTGCAGCGTCACTGATGTCTCGGCTGTGAATAAACACAGACTGCTGTTTCTTCAGACCCGCCAACAGTTCATTCACCTTCTCTCTTCTCCGCTGTCCTTGAAAGTTGTCATATTTGTCGGCATGAAGACTCACATAGTGGCGACGAAGGTTATATTCTTTCAGCACTGCAACATGTTCTGAACACACCAAACATACAGCTTTCCCATTCAATTCCGTGAATAAATAGGATGACCATTTTTCTTGGAACACTCTGCACTCTGCGTCCACTTTTCTCTTTTTTGACAGAGACATATTGGGGCAATGAGGGTGCCAAAGCACATAATGTTAAAAGTAGAAGCCGTAATAAATATCGCGGGCAAAACAAAGTAGCTCATTGGCTGCACGTGCTTGACCTACTTGCTCTGCCCCGGTATAAACAGTTTGCTTGCTTAACACAATTGTGCCATCCAGTGGACGCAATTGGAACAGCAGTTTATTTTATAGAAAAATTGCAGCGCATTTTTATACTTTCCCCCAAAAAAATATATATATATATATATTTTTTTTTTTCAATCATCTCGCGGGCCGGATTAAACCCGTTTGCGGGCCTGATCCGGCCCGCAGGCCGGACGTTTGACACCCCTGGCCTAGCCAGTCTCCAGATCTCAACCCCATAGAACATCTTTGGAGGGAGTTGAAAGTTCGTGTAGCCCAGCGACAGCCCCAAAACATCACTGCTCTAGAGGAGATCTGCATGGAGGAATGGGCCAAAATACCAGCAACAGTGTGTGAAAACCTTGTGAAGACTTACAGAAAACGTTTGACCTGTGTCATTGCCAACAAAGGGTATATAACAAAGTATTGAGAAACTTTTGTTATTGACCAAATACTTATTTTCCACCATACTTTGCAAATAAATTCATTAAAAATCCTACAATGTGATTTTCTGGATTTTTTTCCCTCATTTTGTCTGTCATAGTTGACGTGTACCTATGATGAAAATTACAGGCCTCTCTCATCTTTTCAAGTGGGAGAACATGCACAATTGGTGGCTGACTAAATACTTTTTTTCCCCACTGTATCTGCTGCCTTTGATACTGTGAACCATTAGATCCTCCTCTCCACCCTCTCTGAGTTGGGCATCTCCGGCGCTGCTCACTTTTGGATTGCGTCCTACCTGACAGGTCACTCCTACCAGGTGGCGTGGCGAGAATCTGTCTCCGCACCACATGCTCTCACCACTGGTGTCCCCCAGGGCTCAGTTCTAGGCCATCTCCTATTCTCTCTATACACCAAGTCACTTGGCTCTGTCATATCCTCACATGGGCTCTCCTATCATTGCTACGCAGACGACACACAATGAATGTTCTCCTTTCCCCCTTCTGATAACCAGGTGGCGAATCGCATCTCTGCATGTCTGGCAGACATATCAGTGTGGATGTCGGATCACCACCTCAAGCTGAACCTCGGCAAGACGGAGCTGCTCTTCCTCCCGGGGAAGGACTGCCCGCTCCATGATTTCACCATCACGATTGACAACTCCGTTGTGTCCTATCAATGTTTCACTAAATCTTAATTCAACAGCTGGTATGTGAGTAGATTGTGGTGTACCTCATGCCAGTCTTTAGGCTAGTAATTTATCTAGTACATTCTAGCGATAGCGTAGTAGGCATAACACAATATTTTCACCACTTTCCCCCTTCTGATAACCAGGTGGCGAATCGCATCTCTGCATGTCTGGCAGACATATCAGTGTGGATGTCGGATAACCACCTCAAGTTGAACCTCGGCAAGATGGAGCTGCTCTTCCTCCCGGGGAAGGACTGCCCGCTCCATGATCTCGCCATCACGGTTGACAACTCCGTTGTGTCCTCCTCCCAGAGTGCAAAGAACCTTGGCGTGACCCTGGACAACACCCTGTTGTTCTCCGCTAACATCAAAGCGGTGACCCGATCCTGTAGGTTCATGCTCTACAACATTCGCAGAGTACGACCCTACCTTACACAGGAAGCGGCACAGGTCCTAATCCAGGCACTTGTCATCACCCGTCTGGATTACTGCAACTCGCTGTTGGCTGGGCTCCCTGCCTGTGCCATTAAACCCCTACAACTCATCCAGAACGCTGCAGCCCGTCTGGTGTTCAACCTTCCCAAGTTCTCTCACGTCACCCCGCTCCTCCGCACACTCCACTGGCTTCCAGTTGAAGCTCGCATCTGCTACAAGACCATAGCGCTTGCCTACGGAGCTGTGAGGGGAACGGCACCTCCGTACCTTCAGGCTCTGATCAGTCCCTACACCCAAACGAGGGCATTGTGTTCTTCCACCTCTGGCTTGCTGGTCCCCCTACCTCTGCGGAAGCACAGTTCCCGCTCAGCCCGGTCAAAACTGTTCGCTGCTCTGGCACCCCAATGGTGGAACAAGCTCCCTCACGACGCCAGGACAGCGGAGTCACTCACCACCTTCCGGAGACACTTGAAACCCTACCTCTTTAAGGAATACCTGGAATAGGATAAAAGTAATACTTCTACCAGCCCACCCCCCCACCCCACCCCCACAAAACAAAAACAACAACAAACAAAAAAAACAACAAAAAATTCATCACCGTCTCCACCACTCCCCTGAATGGGGGTGGGGTCCGATGGAATTGGAGGGCATAACCCTTCTGCAACCTATGTTCTAGCCAGCGTGAGAGGGTGCAGCTTCGCTGCCACTGCCAGCAAAGCTGTGGTACATTCAGTAGGAAGGACCTGTATTCCTCTATGGCCCTTGCCGCCGCTGTTCTCCAACACTGAGGTGGTGGAACAGCCCAAGGTGGGCCTCCCATGAAAGGGAGAGGAAACATTAGTGCGCTCTGAGAGAGAAGGAGGGGCAGAGACGTCAGTTAAACCCGTAACTGTCGTATTCCTGCCCTCCGTGAACGCATCGCGGGTCTGAAATGCACTGACCGAGGCCACAGCCTGCGACAGGGCACCATCCCCAGCAAGCGATTGCGTCATCATCCCAGATGACTGCAATTCGCTATTAGAGCCCCTCACTACAATACTCCTAGGAGTCTGTAATATGAGGTCTCTATGAGGTAACACAAGGTGGCGCCTTGATACCTTCTTAACCTTCACCTTCTGTGTGTGTTCAACTCTGCACCTCTGGTGGGTTGAGCCACACTCAGCGTGGTGAGCATCAGCGCGTTCTGTGAGAAGCGGGGGTGCCGATACATTGGTTATACCCGTAACCGTAGTAATCCGGCCCTCCGTGAACGCAGCATGGGTCTGAATCGCACTAACAGAGACCTTAGTCTGCGATAGTGTGCCATCCCCAAATAGCGGCTGTGTCATCATGTCTCCTGACTGAGACTGCAACCTGCTATGAGAGACACTCACTACAGTACTCCTTGGAGTCTGTAATGTGAGGTCTCTTTGAGATAACCCAAGACGGCGCCTTGGTATCTTTTTCCCTTTCACCTCCTGTGCGTGTTCAGCTCTGCACCTTCGGTGGGCTGAATTACACTCAGTGTGGTGAGCATTGGCGCGTTCAGAAAGAGGTGGGGGCGCCGATACGTTGGACACTTTCGTGACCGTGGTAATCGGGCCCTCCGTGAACGCAGCATGGGTCTGAATCGCACTAACAGAGACCTTAGTCTGTGATAGTGCGCCATCCCCAAATAGCGGCTGCGTCATCATGTCAGAGTCTGACCGAGACTGCTGCCTGCTATGTGAAGCACTTCTTATACTTGAAGTGTTATTTGTACCTACTCTGAGTGCCTGTTCGGCAACGCACCCTTGGTGGGCTGAACGGCGCTTAGAGTGGTAGGAAAGAGAGGGTGAGATTTGAACGCTCTCGGACGTATTATGGAAAAAGGGCTATTTTTTGACAAAGTCAGGTGGAGCCAACTCTTTATTAAACACATCACAAAAGGCATTAACATCATCACCCATCCCTTCAACCAAAGGGTGGGGGGGAACAGTGGCCACGTTCGAATCCGACGTGTCCTCCATCCGCTTCCCTGTGTCCCGTCATGTGCGCCTCCTCTTGTGGCCTCCCTTTGGGGGCCAGGTCGGCGCTCTCACCACTTCTCTCGCCGGCTGCAATGGGGCCACCGTGGCTGCTGGGGGGGCTGGGCCCGCTCTCCTGCCTCCTGTGGCCGCCGACTGGCGCCGGATACGCCGCCTCGCCGTAGAACCCTGTCTACCCTGGGCGGCGGAAGTGGACGGTCTTTGCTGAGGTGCAGGGCCTAACCTCCCTGCCAGTGGCAGGTGTCTGGCCAGCTGCTTCTTCTCCTCGTCCAATCTCGAAAACCTCTCTGTCGCCTCTTTGACGGCGACTCCGAAGAGCCCGTCGTCAGAGAGGGAGGCGTTCAAGAGGGACGTTCCGTCTGCCTCTTTCATGGTCGTCAGAGACAACCAGAGGTGTCGCTCCGCGACCACCGAAGTGGCCATGGACCTCCCCGAGCAGACGGCCGATGCCTGTGTTAGGTGCAGGATGGCGCCAGAGATTCTAGACGCTTCCTCCACCTCCTCTGGCTCCAGCTCTGTCTTATCCCGTGGTTAAACGGGACAGAGCGGCTGCCAAGATGGCAATGTTATTGGCTGCTGCTACAGCCTGGGCTCCCAAATTGAAGGACTTCTCTAACAGCTGTGCTGTGAGACGGTCCTTCTGAGATGGCAGAGTGGCCTTCTTGGAAGAGGGCCAAGGACTCGAACCCGGTACGAGATACGCCGCCATGGCGCTCTCTAACCTGGGGATTCCCCTAGCTTGGCCCTGGAACCTTCCCTCCACTCTAGTGAATGGGAGGTACGATTTAGCCGGCGAACGCGCCGCTAAAGGTGCCTCCCATTAGCCCTCGACGTATTTAGCCAACGAAGGCATGGCTGTAGCTAGTGGCTCTGCCGCTCTTCTTGGCCTGGAATAAGGGCCGCCCTCCATTAAATCAACCTCCGGTGCAGAGGGAATAGGGGGCAGCGGTATTTCCAACCGTCTGGCAGCTCTCTCAATGAGTCCGGGAAAGTCCGTCCTCAGAGAAGCTGCGGCGAAGGACAGGGCTTCTGATTTCTCAGAGCCCGTGTCGTCATCGCCATAGGAACTACCAGCCCTCTCACTATCCAAAGGAAAGGGGGGCTTGAATGTATGAGAGACGGGGTCGGACTGTTCCATAGGAACGCCTGCCTCCTCCTCATAGTCTCCATCATCTCCTGAGTCTGCGCCCTCAGATGATGCCTCTGAAGCAGAGGCTAAAATCGACAGCACGTCCTCTAGAGGGATATCGTCCCTAAAGAACACCCAGCGCTGCTTCCTCTCCTTTATAGAAAGGAGGGCGCAGGAGGCGCAGTTAGGGGGACTGCTGACGCCCTCTTTGGCATGCTGAGACCCCAAACACACGAAACATAGGTCGTGGGAGTCGCCAGCCGCCATGGAGGAGCATCTGCATTGAGCTCTGAAAAGAGCTTTTGGGGGTGGAAAATCTCCTGGTGTGCTCATTGTAGGACGACGTCGATGAACTGGAAATCAACGGCGTTTTCTTCGTCCTGAGTCTTTTCTTCGTCTCTTCTTGGCTTCTTCAGTCTAGTCCAGTCGCTGGAGATAAAGGGAGGCTGATTGAGGGGAGGCATCCCCTCTTATAGGGACACCTGTACTCCTATTGGCTGCAGGTGTGTGCATAATTTTGTCTCAGGCTGATGCTGCCTTAGGGCAGTGGGTAAACCAATAGGAGCAGAGCTCCCCTATGGGGCGGAGCTCCACGATATAGAACTGATACATCCTCTGCTGAGATTGAAAGGTAGGGAACTAACGTTAATTTTGACATCTCAGTAGAGAGTTAAACAGGGAAGTCTGAGCTTCAGAGCATAACTGCCAGAGAGGAATTCAAGTTAACCCATAGTTGCAGCATCCATCCAGCTTTTACGCAAACCTCCTGTTGAACATCGGCACAGTACGACAGTGGCATCAGGCTTGACTGATGTCACGGTTTCGGCCGAGGCTGCCTCTCTCCCTTGTTCGGGCAGGCTTCGGCGTTCGTCGTCTCCGGAATTCTAGCTGCCACCGATAGATGTTTCATGTTCGTTTGCTTTTGTCTGTTTGTTTCCACACCTGTTTCTGTTTTACGTAATTAGTGTCCTATAAGTTTCTCGTTGTGTTTGTCTAGTGTTGTGTATGATATTTTCCGTCAGTTGTGTGTATTGCTCGGTTGAGCTTCTCTCCACTACTCTGGAGTATTATCGCACCTGTTTGTGCGCGGTTACATTTTGTCGCACCTGTTTGTGCGCGGTTACATTTTGTCGCACCTGTTTGTGCGCTGTTTCTTTTCGCCGTTGTGCGTAATTTTCGCCTTCGGGCCAAGTTGTCCTTTTTGCCTATGTATGGGCAGTAATACAAGAGATTGGAATATCGTTCTGAGTCCTGCGTTTGATTCCACCATTACACCTACAGCACGCCCTGACAGAATCATACACCTGCAATGGAATCAGCAGGAGCCGAAGCAGCCCAGACGAGACTGGAAGCCCAGGTTCGGGACCAGCAAGAGCAGCTCCTGCAGATGGGGACCGCCCTGCAGGAGGTGATTACCACACTCCGAGGCTGGGGTTCGCCCACCGCCGCTCCGCCCTGCCAGCACCATCGGCCAGCCCGCCCAGTCCAGCGCCGGAACCTCGAGGAGTCCGACTATCTCTCCCGAGGGCCTACGACGGGACCGCGGCTGGGTGTCAGGGATTCCTGCTCCAGGTAGAGCTATACCTGGCCACAGTGCACCCGGCACCTTCAGGGCATGAGAGCGTGTCCGCCTGATCTCCTGCCTGGCCGGGAAAGCGTTGGAGTGGGCCAACGCGGAGTGGAGGAAGATCGGCGATTACGTACACCGAAGTTCTCCCGCCGCTTCAGGGCGGTGTTTGACCATTCCCCGGAGGGGAAAGCGGCGGGGAGCGTCTGGTTTTCCTCCGGCAGGGGAGGAGAAGTGCCCAGGAATTCGCGCTCGAATTCCGTACTCTAGCGGCAGATGCAGGGTGGAATGATCGGGCCCTCATCGATCTATGACCGATGCAGCCTACGAGAGGGACGTCCGTCGGGAGCTGGCTTGTAGGGACACCAGCCTCACTTTCGACCAGCTGGTTGATATGTCCATCAGGCTGGATACCCTGCTGGCTACCCGCGGACGTCCTGCGGAGGGTCCGTCCATTCCACCCTCCAGCGCCTCCGAGCCTTGTCCTATGGAGCTCGGGGCGCTGGGCGCTAGAGAGAGGAGGAGTCGGCAGGCTAGGGGGTCCATCCACTGCACCAACTGTGGTCGGGAGGACACACCGTGGCTAGGTGCTGGGGATGGCCTCCTAGGGGAGATGACGACAGGTCCCGCACTGGTGATTCCCTCCAGGTGAGTAGGCGCCCCACTCACCCAGAGCTCTCTGTTGCCCATTTTTGTATGCCTGCTCGTTTTCCACAGGTGGCACCTCATTCCCAGCATAAGGCGCTGGTAGATTCAGGCGCGGCTGGGAATTTTATTGATAAAAAGTTTTGTTTAGCGTTAGGGATTCCCCTCATTCCTGTTGATGTTCCTTTTCCCG